>NW_005842714.1:187460-241808 GCF_000455745.1 Alligator sinensis
AGGGAAGGAAGACCCGGCACTTCGACTAGGGTTGGTCCGACATCCCGGGGGGTGTCTTGCACGGGAAGAGGCCAGGTGATGAGCAAGGGGAAGAGGCAGACGGAAACAGCTGAAGAGCGAGTTGACAATCCAATGCCAGGTCATCCTGAGGGTTAGCGCATGGCCAGGGTATAAGGGAGAACATTAAGGGCAGTGCCTGACCCGTGAGGAGCTGTGAGAAGGAACCCTAGCACTAAAGGAAAAGATCAAGTCGTGGCAGATGAGTAGCGGAGCTTCCTTTAGGGTGAACGGCACCGGGTGCATGCTCCAGAGTGGCAAGACAGCGCCTCCATGAGGCCAGATGGGTGCAGTAAGATAATACGAAAAAGTACAACACCTCTGTTCCTGAACAAGATTAAACTAGTGCCAACAAAGAGAAAGACTTTAATGTATGAAAAAGGGAAGCCACTCTTCTTGGGCTCATTAAATACAAAGTGATGCAGTAACAACTACTGGCCAAAAAAATCTGACAATAATGAAAAATAAGGTTTGTCCTGTGCTGGCAAAAGACAATGTAGTATTCTTAGGTATTTTTAGGCTTGTAAACAAATATATTTTCAGGTTCATTTACAATGAGTTGAGAACATAACATCTGTAAATAAAGAACACCTAAGCATTTTCTTTCATGTCAGAAAAACAATTGAGGAAAAATACTTTGAGACAGTAATAAAGTATTTCCCTATAGATCAGCGTTTCCCAACCAGTGTGCTGTGGCACACTGGTGTGCCGTGAGGCATTTCCAGGTGTGCTATGGAATTTTGGACTGGAGCCACGCCCCCTGCTTCTTGGAGCCATGTCCCCTGCGTGCTGCCACCATGAACACCCCGACAGATGGGGGGTATGGCTCCAGCCAGTGATTTGCATCTGTGTTCAGCTGTGCAACCCTCATCCTGATCCGCGCCGGCTGCTCAGCCCCTCCCCTCCCCCTCCCCTGCTCCTCCTCATTTGGCTGGTGTGCTGCAGGATGGGAGAGACCCAGTAAGTGTGCTGCTCCAGTGTGCTGCCAAGAGGTTGGGAAATGCTGTTATAGATATCTTTAATTGTAGTAAACCACACAGTGCAAGACAAAGATAATACCATTAAGTACATGTGTAGCTATTCACTAAACCAGATGTGTCCAACCTTTTTGAATGTGGGGCTGGATCATGAACTTTTTATCACCCAGTGGGCCGGCGAGCTACATTCAAAGACCTCACAGGAAGCGGTATCACATCAGGAAGTGATGTCACGTGACATTTGACACCAATGAAGTTGCAGGAAGTGATAATGAAATGGGTCTAACCAGTTCAAAACTCTCCCTCTACAGCATCCACCTCTGCCACTGTTCGGGACAGGATACTAAGCTAGATGGACCATTGGGCTGACCAAGCATGGCACTTTTTATGCTCTTATGTTCTTTGGCTGAGCTTCCAAACTATGGCTGAGATTTGCAAAAAGGGGTGTTACAAAGTTGTTACAAAGTTGTCATAAAAGATTTGGAGCCCTCTAAATCCCATTCATTTTAATGGAAGTTGGTGCCAAGCCCAAGGTGCCAACCAAATAAGTCAAAATATATTTTGCATTTCTATGCAGTGCATCTATGTGGGGCTCTCCAAGCATTTTACAAACATTAAATGAACCTCAGGACATCCCTGCTTTTCAGAAGAAATGTGGTAGTGAGGACATTCTGGGAACATCTCTCACTCTCTGTGTGTGATCTGCTTCTACTGTCTTTGGACCACCCTAGAAGGGCCCTCACTGACGCATTTCCAGTTCAGAGCAGGTAAAGTGTAAGTGGGCAGGAAGGGCTTATTTTTTGGCAGCAGGTTTGAGTGGCTTGAAGCTAGTGAAGATGTACCCACAATTAGTCACTGACCAGAGTGGGAACACAGTTGTCCTCACTTATTAACATGGCTCCAAGGCCCTACACTGTCTCTGCCTACATGTTGCTCTTATGTCCTCTTGCTTTCCTAAATCTCATGAGAGTAGAGGATTCCCATCATGCCTCCTGGACTGCCATCACTGGATAGCTGTCCTGGTTCTAAGGTTTTGCTTCTGACACTTTCATGGCCTCTTTTAGGGTACACACTTAGAACTCTGGCTTTTCCTTCCTGCCCATTTTGCTGAATTGTGATTATTCCCACGGGGCATGAATTCAGTTCAGTGGCTATGATTCTGCTTTCTCATACAGAGGCAACGACTCTCACAAAGCGTGGCATATTTTAGTAGGATAAAAACATTTTAAGGCCAGACAGAAAGCAATAAGCAGTCTTTACTCACATGAGCTTACCAGGTATCAACCACCTGCTACTTGGGTTCCTGGCAGGTATAGACACAAGTTTATTAGCACGTTGTTCCAGAGTGAGTCTCTGTGCCATAGCCTACATCAGGTCTCAGATCTAGGGAGCCTGACCCCTCCCCAGCCATAGGCTTGTCACGTTATACCAATCTGCTGGCTGGTGCAGACCCAGCTGGGCTCCTCCCCCCCCCAGCAGCACATGGGAAGCCAGCTTCAGCTGCATGCCACTGAGTGCCACTTTTCCTGGTCGGTGCTGACCCAGCTGGGTCCATCCCATCTCGAGCAGCATGCAGCTGAAGCCAGATTTCCACGTGCTGCTGGGAATGGGAGGAGCCCGGCCGGAGCAGCAGGGGCTGAGCTGCATTTTGCCCCTGCCTACGCCAGTGAGTCCCGAGCGGCACACGGCTCCACCGTCACTTCTGCTGACCAGTGCTGACCTGGCCGGGCTCCTCCCATTCCCAGCAGCACGTGGAAATCTGGCTTCAGCTGCATGCTGCTGCAGATGGGACAGACCCACCCGGGTCGGCATCATCCAGAAGCAGCAGTGGAGCTGTGTGCCGCTCGGGACTGACCGGCGCAGGTAGGGGGAAAGTGCAGCTGAGCCCCTGCTGCTCCGGCTGGGCTCATCCTGTCCCAAGAGGCACATGGCTACTCCTCTTCCCACACGCACCATGTCAGCTTGATGTTGCCGACGTGGTGTGTGTGGGAACCTTGTCCCTTCCCCAGCCCTTCAGCAGCCATTAGGAAGCTGCTGAGGGGCTGGGGAAGGGACAAGGGGTGGGAACAAAAGTAAACTGTGTTTACCTTCATTTCCCATCACAGCACCGCAGGCCACAGAAAACGGCTTTGCGGGCCGCATTGGGGCGGCTTGGCGGGCCGCATGGTGGCCCACGGGCCGTATGCTGGACAAGCCTGCACTAAAATGCATAATTAAATGGAAATGCTGGAGAAGGCCATCTCTGGGCAGCATAATCATACATCTGAATAGAGATGCATAGTTTTCAAAACTGGACAATAATAAGAACTATCACCTTTTGGAATTACAGCAAAACTGTAGCTACGTCACCAAGTGTTCTATTCGTATTGACCAGTGGAACTATTGAGAATCACTATTTGGAATATTTTTTGTGTAGAAGCACTGCAAAATATCAGGAGACAAATAATGTAAACAGTGTGCTGAAATATAGTGCTGGCATCCTTGTCCTAGCAAAAAGATATGATGAATCACTCAGAAATGGCTCTTTGCATGCTTCTTTTTCTCCTGCTGACGTAAAGATTTGTACATTCTGGACAAAGATTTGGGAAATGGAATAATCTAATAATATTGTTTTACAATGTTGTAGTCTCCCTAGAAATTATATGCACAGTTGTGAAGGTCTGCAACATAAAATGTATATGTTTATATAGGAAGACAAAGAATTATAATAAAATCATCTGATATATGTAAAATATATTGCATACAAAACCCCCTCCATGTTAAAACCTAGGTGTAAATTCAAGCACTCTACAGTTAGAAAATGGTTGATTCCAAGTTACCTGTGGATTCTTAATTGTGTCTATTTGTGATTCAGTTTCATGCATTTAATGAAGCAGAAGTTCTGAGGAAAAAATAAGTAACTCTGTCATTAAAGATTGTATTATAAAGCATAAACAGAATAAGGTCAAATTAAAAGTAGCCCATGCTACTTTTATAGATGGCATTTTCAATTATTTGATTTTTGTGCGCCAATGAGAAATGTCTTTCCTTGTAGCCCTAGGAATAGGAACTCTTTCTCTTGATCTATGCAGCTGATCAGGCGAGTTTTGGGAACGGGAAATCTTCTTTAGGGGAGGAGAAATGGGCAAGACGAAGGCTTGTCACATGTTCACTGTTTATTTCTTACAAAGAGCTCTCCGTGTTTTAACACATCATCCTTTTCTTTGCTGAGGGAATATTTCACAGGAAAGAAATACCTACAGAAAAGTCAGACACATACAAGGAAGTTTTGGAAAAAAGCATGTTGGAGCTTTTGAGATCTCCACATGCTGGAAGACTGTGTGTAAGAGCAATAATAAGCTGACTGACCCCTTTCTAACATCACAGATAGATCATGGATTGTTAGATAATAGAATCAGCATGAGCTAGATAGGGTTCTAGTGATAGCAGAGCTGTATTAGCATGGCATATCACTTGAGCTAATTTTAAGCTAGCAGAGGTATTTCTACGCAGCAGGACACTGATGCATGTAGCCATTCCCACAGTGATAAGATAAAATGCTTTTGTGAATAATTCCTAAACTAAGTGAAAGAGAGGCTGTTCTTTGGGATTTCCATACATGATATAGATCAGTCCTTCTCAACCTGTTTAGACTAAAGGCACCCCTCATCAGGCTCAAGTCAGAAAATGCCAGCTCTTAGCTTTCCCTTGTTTTTTGACCACAGCAAAATAATTGAGCAGTCTTTCTGCTGCAAAGAACTCCGAAAGACCACAATGAGTCAGAATGTTTTTAACATCATGGATTCCTACTGCATTTACATGAATTCAAGATGAGCCCCTCCCCACCCATTTAACATGCAGGGAAAAAAGTCCCTCACATTGGATTTGAGTACAAGGTGGATGGGGGACAGCTGACTGCTGCAACTATGACTCTGGCCCCAATCGGGGGTTGGAGTTAAAGCCACAGCCACTCCCACCCCCCTGCTGCCTCTTCCCCTTTGCCTGCCACCTCCCACAGCCTCTGACCCACCACCTCCCTTCTCACCACTGCTGCTCACCTTCTGGCTCCAGCTCCAGCAGGTCTTTGACATCACTCAGTCCATTTTTTTTTCCTGGCACAAAATCTGAAATTCTCCACAGGACTCACAAGACGGAAGAACATGAAAGAGGTTGGAGAGCTCAGCTGGGGAAAAAAAACCAGGTAAAGTTTGGCTCCAGACATCTTTGCTTTCCACAATGGGGTTTTCCTGCCCCATTCTACCCTCAGAGGTCAGATGGTTCAATCTGCTGGGCTGTTTATTGTACAGGATTTGCGTCCTTTCCCACCATAACCCCAACTTCCCTGAAGCAGGTCAGCCACTGTTCAGACAAACTCTGGAGCTTGCAGGTGTTAGTCTGTATATGAATACATCCAGCTCCCTGTATTGTTGTAGAGTGTAATTGAGGAAACACCCCAAAAATACATCCACAAGAAGCTCTCTGCTCAAGGCCAACTAAACAAATATCTGATGGTCTGAAATTAGGAGCCAAAGAAAATCATAGAATCATAGAAAATTTGGGTTGGAAGGTACCTCGGGAGGTCATCTAGTCTAACCCCTTGCTCAAAGCAGGACCAGCCCCAACTAGATCGTCCCAAGCTTTGTCAAGCTGGGTCTTAAAAACCTCCAAGGATGGAGATTCCACCACCTCTCTAGGTAACCCATTTCAGTGCTTCACCACCCTCATAGTGAGAAAGTTTTTCCTAATATCCAATCTAAACCTCTGTTGCTGCAACTTGAGCCCATTGCTTCTTGTTGTCATCTGTCACCGCTCAGTACCATCTAGCTCCATCCTCTTTGGACCCACCCTTCAGGTAGTTAAAGGCTGCTATCAAATCCCATCTCAGTCATCTCTTCTGCAGACTAAATAAACCCAGTTCCCTCAGCTTCTCCTCATAAGTCATGTGTCTCAGCCCCTGAACCATTTTCATTGCCCTGCGCTGGACTCCAACTTGTCCACATCCTTTCTGTAGTGGGGGGGTCCCAAAACTAAACACAGTGCTCCAGATGTGGCCTGACCAGTGCAGAACAGAGCAGAATATCTTCATTGGCTTCCAACTAGACCAGTGGTTCTCAATCTTTTTTGTACCTGGACCCATTTGTAAACATTGTTGGCCAGCCTGACCCAGTGCCCCATATTCCCGACCTGCTGCCCCCAGTGCGTGGGGCAGGGGGTGGGTGTGTGGGACAGAGAGGGGTGTGTGGAACATGGAGGGCCCCAGGCAGTCCCCTTGCACACTGGAACTCTGATAGTCTGCAAGGGAAAAGCCACGGTTTCCCACAATTTTCTCCTTTAATGGAGAACCCATTGTTAAAGTTTATTGATACATTTTTTAAGTTTGTTTGTGACCCTTTTATATAGTCTTGTGACCCACTTTTGGGCCCTGGCCCATGGGTTGAGAAACACTGAACTAGACATTAAGGCACTGATTACTACCCGTTGAGCCTGACAATCCAGCCAGCTTTCTATCCACCTTACAGTCCATTCATCCAACCCATACCTCCTTAGCTTGCTTGCAAGAATTCTGTAGGAGATGGTATCAAAAACCTTGCTAAAGTTAAGATATATCTCATCCACTGCTTTCCTCACATCCATAGAGCCAGTCATCTCATCATAGAAGGCAATCAGGTTGCTCAGGCATGACTTGCCCTTGGTGAATCCATGCCAACTGTTCTTAATCACACTCTTCTCATCCACATGCTTAGAAGTAGATTCTTTGAGGACCTGCTCCATGATTTTTCCAGGGAAAAATCACTGGACGTGAGGCTGGCTGGCCTGTAGTTCCCTGGATCCTCCTTCCCTTACAGGAAGGGACCAGGGAGAGAGAAGTAGAGAAGCTTCTCTTCTGAGTGTCCATAACTTCTCAGCAAATTCTGTCCAGGCATGGTAATCTGGTGGGTGATCAGGGTCATTTTGGTAAAGTTAAGGTGAGGTAGGTTTTAAAATCAGGCTTCAGCATCAATTATAGAATGACAATGCTGCCAGACTGCTGTTGCTTAGGAATACATACATACTTTATTAGCAGGGATCCAGGTTTTCTGTTTCCCATGGAAAAATGGAGTAAACCACGGATTTTACCTTTTACCAGAAGCAAACGTGGATTTCTCATTTTATAAGAGAAGCCTGTGGATTTTTCCATTTTGGAATGAATTCCCTGCAGGCTGGCAGAGTTCCAGCCTGCAGGGAGCTGTGGCGGAGCAGGAGGAAGGCAGAGAGACAGGGGGCGCCATGTGCATGGGCATGCATGTGGCCCCAGGCGGCCTGCAGAGCAGCTCCAGCAGGTATGTGGGGAGAGAGGGAGCTGGGCAGGGCTGAGGCTGAGGCTGCTGCCCAGCTGGGTGGGGCATGGGGCCCGGGCCCATAATGCATGGCTGCAGGTCCCCAGTAGGGAGAAAGACTGGGCTGTGGGTGGGTTGTTTGGGGGAGAGGGAGAGCCGGCTCCCTGCTGCCACACACTCCTGGGGGGCAGGGGGGACCTGCACCCCCCAGAGCTGTACCCGGGGCAGGCGCAGGCTGTGGGCTCTCACCTTGCTTCACTGCCCACTGTCCTCAGCCACGCCAGGTCATGTCCTCTGGCCTCTGGAGCCCGGAGGACGTGACCTGGCATGGCTGGGGACAGTGGGGCTGCATGGGGATCTCCTCGCCACCACTCCCCACCTCTGCCCTGGTGATGCACCTCCAGTGCTTTGAGGGGCGCGGCCCCATGCCGCTGACCTCACTGCAGCCCTGCATGTAGGAGGCGCGTCACTGGGGTGGGGTGGGGAGCGGGGGGCAAACAGTGGTGAGGAGATCCCTGCGCGGCTCCGCTGCTGCCTGCCATACCAGGTTGTGCCCGCCAGGCTCCGGAGGCCTCAGGGGAGGGAAGCAGGGTGGCAGGTAACAGCAGACCTGTGCGGAGAAGCTGCTAGCCACTGTTCCCTGCCACCCTGCTGAAGCACTATAGTGGATTTGCTATACATACAGAAGCTGGTGCCTTCCACATATCCTACAGATATAAATGTCCCTGGCCATACTCCTAACAGTTTAGACTAGGCCAAGCTCCTGGGAGCCCACAATATTGGCAGTACAGACCTCAGGAATCTGTAACAGTGCTTGATCCCTGAGCCCAGCTTTTGTCCCCCTCCTGCCTCTATCCCCACTCCAGGCCCTGAGGCAGCATCTTAATATTAGTCTTGCTCTAATGTACCTTAGGTATAATGTGCTTTTTCTGGTCTGGGGATGGTATGTTAAATCTGAGTTCTACTGTACATTCATTCATGCATCCAGGACCTGAGATATCATAGAATTATAGAAAATTAGGGTTGGAAGGGACCTTGGGAGGTCATCTAGTTCAACCCCCTGCTCAAAATAGGACCATCCCCAAGTAGATCATCCCAGCCAACGCTTTGTCTAGCTGGGTCTTAAAACCCTCCAATCTCTCTGAGTAACCAGAGACAGGCTCCAGGAGCGGCGAGAGACGTGCTCTCCCAAAGCCCCCCAGTGACCCCCAGCAGCCGCAGAGCACCCCGCTGACCCCCAGCACAGCCGGAGGTAAGTGGGGCCTGTGGTGGGAGGGGGTTAACCCCAGGTAGTGGGAGGAGGCAGCTGAGTGGGCTGAGGAGGGTCTCACCCCGCCCCCCAGGGAAAGTGTAGTGAAGGGGAGAGGGTACTTACCAGTCCCTCTCTGCTGGGGCAGGGTCCCCTAAATCCTAGGTAGGGTCCCCCCTAGCCCGGGAACAGCATAACCCCAACAGCGGGCCCACTGTGCATGCGCGCAGTTTAAAAGGGAACACCAAAGCAAAAAAAAAACCCCAGACAGGCTCCAGGAGTGACGACAGACATGTGGGAGAAAGCCCACTGTGCCCCCACTCCCCCGAAGCCCCCCAGTGGTTAACCCCAGGCAGCAGGTGGAGGCAGATGAGCGCCCGAGGAGGGTCTCGCCCCGCCCCAGCCCCTTCTTCGCCCAGCCCCCCAGGGAGCCACATGACCGGAGCCTTGTGAACAGGCTGCACAAAAAGGCATGCTTGATTGCCGGAGTTAGTGCGGAGTTTGCGCAGGAGGGCGAGCAGGAGGGCTCGAGGCCCTGCCCTTGCGCCCTAAGGAAGGCAGTCCCAGCCGCAGCCAGCCTACCAGTGGCATGCTGCAGATAGGCACACACCGCAACCCGAGGGCCCCCTTGGGGTCTGCGGCCCCCCCCCTGGTGCCTCAGAGGCCTCTACCCAGACAGAGCCCCTGGTTTCAGGCTCCACGCAGACGGAGCCTCTGGCTCTCGGCTGTGGGGGCTGCCTCTCTTTTTCAGGCTCTGGGGGCTGGGGGCATGGCCACCTCGTCTGGGAGCATGGCCACCTCCCCTTGTGAGGTCTGCTCCCTTTTGGGGTCTCTAGTGCGCCAGGTGGAGGAGCTCCAGGCCACAGTCCAGAGACTGCGTGCCATCAGGGACTGCGAGCAGGAGATTGACTCCTACTGCCAGGACCTTCTCCCCCAGAAGATAGAGGGTAGACCACAGTCTCCCCCCAGGACAAGGGAGGACTCGGGGACCTCTCATTTTGTCCAGCCAAGGGGATGGACCAAGGTGGTCAAGGGCCCCAAGGCCCGCTGCACCAGGGTCCCCCCACCACTGGAGTTTTTCAACAGGTATGAACCTCTTGCAGCCCCAGCAGATCCTGCTAAGTTTCCAGCTCCCGCGGGCAACACAGGCTCTACTGTAGCTACTGCCCGCACTCTCCCCAAGACAAAATGCATAGTGTTTGTCGTGGGAGACTCCATCCTGAAGGGAATGACGGGGCAATCTGCCACCCCGACCCCCTAAGTCTGGGAAGTCTGCTGCTTCCCGGGAGCCCGTATCTGAGACACTGAGGAGAAGATCCCTAAGCTCCTCCAGCCCACTGACCACTATCCCATGCTCCTTATTCATGTGGGCACCAATTACACAGCTCAGAACGCTCCCAGCCGGATCATGAAGCACTACAGGGATTTGGGAGTGGGGCTAAAGGGCCTGGGGGTGCAGGTAGTGTTTTCTTCAATCCTCCCAGTCTCGGGCTATAGGCTGAGGAGGGAGAGGAGGATCCAGGTAGTAAACCAATCCATGTGGAACACGGCACAGGGGACACAATAGTGGGAGTCTATTACAGACCTCCCACACAAAGTCAAGAGCTTGACCAGGAGTTTGCATGGGAATTGGCTGAGGCCGCATGATCCCGGTCCATGGTTGTCATGGGAGACTTCAACTACCCAGACATCTTGTGGGAAGAGCGCTCGGCTAAATCCAAGCAGTCGCAAAGCTTCCTCATGCGTGGATGACCTCTATCTGACACAAGAAGTCTACGGGCCAATGAGAGGTAAAGCGCTGCTCGACCTGGTACTGACAACCAGGGATGACCTAATCAGTGACCTAACAATCGATGGGAAGCTGGGTGACTGACCACGATCTGATCACCTCCCCCCCCTGCCGTAAAGCTGGTAAGTCAGTCAGCAATACAGAACTCCTCAACTTCAGGAAAGCTGACTTTGACAAGCTCAGGAGGCTTGTCGGTGAGGCCCTAAGGGACCAAGACCCCAAGGGGAGGGGAGTTCAGGAAGGGAGAGGAGTTCAGGAAGAGTGGTTGCTCCTCAAGGGAGCGATCGTTGATGCACAAGCTAATGCTATTCCATCTCGGAGGAAAGGCAGCAAAAGGGCACAGCAGCTCCCTTGGCTCTCCAGGGAACTAGACCTCCTGAGGCTAAAAAGAAAGACCTACAAAGGATGGAGGATGGGCTCTACCTCCAAGGAGGAATATTCTGCACTGGTCCAGACCTGCAGGGAGTGAACCAGAAAAGCCAAGGCTGCGACGGAACTCCAACTAGCTACAAATATCAAGGACAATAAAAAGTCCTTTTTTAGATATGTGGGGAGCTGGAGAAAAAGCAAGGGCAACATTGGACCCCTGCTAAACCTGATGGGACAACTGACAACTGATGCCCAGGAAAAAGCCAACTTACTAAATGGGTACTTTGGGTCAGTCTTTCACCAGTCCCACGGGATGCCTCTGCCCATCATGGGACAGGGAGGCCTGAGTGAGGGAGATTCCTTGCCCTCCATCAATGCTGACCTCATGAAGGAACACCTTGAGAGGCTGGACATCTTCAAGTCAGCCATCCCTGACAATCTACACCCCAGGGTACTCAAGGAGCTGGCTAGCATCATAGCTCAGCCCCTGGCATGGATCTTCGAGAACTCCTGGCACTCTGGTGAAGTGCCCGAAGATTGGAAGAAAGCCAGCGTGGTGCCTATCTTCAAGAAAGGGAGGAAAGTGGATCCAGCAAACTACAGGCCCATTGGCCTGACCTCTATCCCAGGGAAGGTCTTAAAAAAGATTATCAAAGAGGCCATTCTTAATGGACTGGCTGATGGCAACATCCTGAGGGATAGCCAGCATGGGTTTTTTGTGGGTAGGTCTTGCTTGACCAATCTTATTTCCTTTTACGACCAGGCAACCTATCACCTGAACAAGGGAGAGGAGATTGATGTTGTATATCTTGACTTCAAAAAAGCCTTTGATCTGGTATCCCATGATTACCTCTTGGCAAAACTGGCCAACTGTGGTCCACCACGATCCGCTGGCTGGGGAACTGGCTCCGTGGTCAGACCCAGAGGGTGGTGGTTGACGGAAGTCAATCGTCATGGTGCCCTGTGACCAGTGGGGTCCCTCAAGGCTCTGTCCTTGGACCCATATTGTTCAACATCTTCATTAATGATGTGGACATTGGAGTTAGAAGCAGACTGGCCAAGTTTGCCGATGATAACAAACTTTGGGGTAAAGCATCCACGCCTGAGGACAGGAGGGCGGTCCAGGCTGACCTTGACAGGCTCAGGAAATGGGCAGACAAGAACCTGATGGTGCTTAACACTAAAAAATGCAAGGTTCTTCACCTTGGGAAGATAAACCTGCAGCATCCTTATAGGTTCAGGGCTTGCATCCAGGGATGCTTCTCATGCAAATCCCAGGACGTCATTCTCCCATTGCCTTGGTGAGGCCGCAGTTGGAGTATTACATCCAGTTTTAGGCTCCACAATTCAAAAAGGATGTGGAGAAGCTTGAGAGAGTCCAGAGAAGAGCCACATGCATAATCAGAGGTCAGGAAAACAGACCTTACTACAACAGGCTGAGAGCTATGGGACTCTTCAGCCTAGAAAAACACAGGCTCAGGGGGGATCTGATGGCCACCTATAAGTTTATCAGGGGTGTTCACCAGTATCTGGGGGAATGTTTGTTTACCAGAGCGCCCCAAGGGATGACGAGGTCAAACGGTTATAAACTCCTGCATGACCGTTTCAGGCTCTGGATGTAAGGAAGAATTTCTTGACTGTCCGAGCCCCTAAGGTCTGGAATAGCCTGCTGCCGGAGGTGGTTCAAGCACCTACTTCGAACGCCTTCAAGAGAAATTTGGATGTTTATCTTGCTGGGATCCTATGATCCCTGCTGACTTCCTGCCCCTGGGGCAGGGGGCTGGACTCGATGATCTTCTGAGGTCCCTTCCAGCCCTAATGTCTATGAAATCTATGAAATCTATTAAACCTTTTCCACTGCTTTACCCTCCTAGTGAGAAAGTGTTTCCTAATATCTAACTTAAACTTCCCCTCCTCCAACTCGAGACCACTGCTTCTTATTCTGTCATCTGTCATCATGGAAAACAACTTTCCCTTTACAAAGCTATGAAACTGAAGCCATGAGAGTAAACCTGCTGAGTTTCTTTTATTCCCTAAGCTTGTTATCCTTGCAGAGGGAAAAATTAGGCTAGCTTATCTGTAGTTGGCAAACCCACAGCATTTATCACCTTATTTCAACCTACTCCTAAGCACTTACAATGCATTTATTAAATGCACCAGCTTTTTGTCAGGTTCAGCCACTGAAACATCTATGTCTATTTCTTTGGCTTCTTCCTCCTTTTTGTCCCAAAATAAACAGCATTTTTGTACTTTCCAAATGGGACACCTCGCCATTACTCAAAATGCTCGAAGTAATTGCCAAAGGTTCTTGTGCTGTATCAACAGATTCTTCAACACATTGTCAAATGCAGAATGAGTGTATGTAGCCCTTAGCGTCCAAAATCCTTCAAGCGAGAGGATTCCTGAGTTCTGTCCCAGCACTTATATTGATGTGTATGGCCATTTTGTTTTACTCAATTTTGTCATATGTTGATAGGGAATAACTGTTTCCTAACTCAGAGAATGCTGGGAAGACTAACTGTTAAGTGCCTGGAGACTACTGGGGATGGGAGTCACTAGAGAAGGTATGCAACTTCAGGTCCCACTATCATAAATATATGCAATTCAGCTCAGTACACAAGAAAGGTTTGGAGCAACTGGCACACTGTAATCAGCTTCCAGGTTGGTAATGGTTGAAGGAAGTGACACAGTGGGAGCATCTTCTTGAGATGTTTACTACAGAGTTGCCTAATTAGCTCCACAATAAAGTCTTAAGATCTACACGTGCAGCCCTGTGAGGCTACAGGAAACTAATTAACTCCACCTCAGGTTAGTACTTGTAAATACAAGTACTGTCTTGCAGTGGTGTCTTTTGTATGCAGTAGCACATGTGCAGTTGCTGATACAGCTGGCTGGGGCATGAGGATGCTTCAGTGCACGGCTGCCTGCCCTCTGCAGCTCTTGAGCTCACGTGTACTCCTCATTCCTGATGTTCATAAGCTTTGGTGAATGGGGTGGATATAGAGAATCAAGATGATTTTTGCTGTGTAGAGCTAATCACTAGGGGAATCTAATGACATACTGTTTGACAATATGGAATCTCTCAGATACGTGAAGGAGACTGGATGTCTTAAGCATGCTTTGATCAAGAATTTTGAAAAAATAATAAAGGTAGTGTTTTATGGAAGGGAATAAAACTGATTGAAAAATAAAAAAGAAACACAAGTGCACCCTGTGGAAAAAAGAAAACCCACAAAGCCTATAATGTCAAGAAAAAATCCTAGTTAATAACAAGAGGAAAAGCTAAATTCTGAGCAAGGGCTGCATAAACAGATTTGCGTAGAACACAATGTACAAAATTCTTCTTGTGGTTTCTGTGCACTACCTTGATACATGAATTTAATACTCCCATCCTTCTGTAAAGATGGTTCCCATTATTACTATTGCTGAACTTTACAGATAGGGGTACCAAGCCACTGAGTTGAAGGGAGCAGTCTGAGAATGAAATCTGCTTTACTTAAAAGATGTTCCCATTAACTCCCATTATATACTGTCTGAAATCCACAGTGTGGACAGAGGAATAGGAGAATTTCAAATTTCCTCTTAAGTGTTTTTATTAATACTGTCTCAAAATGTCTCCCCCCTTTTCACAGTATCTGTTCTTCCTCAATCTCCAGTTTATCCGTTCCCCCAGCAACTCCCGATCCTTGTCAGGCTTCCATCACATTTCTTTGCACACCCCAGATAGCTCAAATGGCCATTTCTCTGCATCTGACTCAACCCTCTATGCCCTGTTCTCAATGAGACACTTTTCTTTCTCCATGAACAGGGCAGATCTAGTGGGAGAAACACCCCTGTCTTGTAGCCCTGGGCAAATTCTATGGGAGGATATCAGACTGGCAGGGTTTCCTGTGTTCAGGATTTCCCTCCTTGATGGATTCTCTGGTGCCGGATGAGAGCAGAGCTCACAGTGAACCCTTTCCCACAGTCAGCACATGCGTAGGGTCTCTCCCCCGTGTGGACTCTGCGGTGCTGTATGAGGTGCGCACTTTGCCGGAAGCTCTCCCCACATTCGGTGCATGCATAGGGTCTCTCCCCTGTGTGGACCCGCTGGTGCCGGAGAAGGGCTGAGCGCCAGAGGAAGCTCTTCCCGCAGGCCATGCACTCATAGGGCCTCTCACCAGTGTGGAAGCGCCGATGCTGGATGAGGTGGGAACTCACAGTGAAGCTCTTCCCACATTCAGCACATCCATAGGGTCTCTCTCCCCTGTGGAAGCGTCGATGCTGGATGAGGGCGGAGCTCACGGTGAAGCTCTTCCCACACTGGGCGCACTCATAGGGTTTCTCGCCCGTGTGCACTCTCTGGTGCTTCATGAGCTCTGAGCTCTGACTGAAGCTCTTTCCACAGTCTGAGCACTCATATGGTTTCTCTCCTGTGTGGATCCGCTGATGTCGAATGAGGGCTGAGCTCACACTGAAGCTCTTCCCACAGTTGTGACATTCGTAGGGTTTCTCTCCTGTGTGGATCCTCTGGTGCTGGATTAGCTGTGAGTTCCCTGTGAAGCTCTTCCCACAGTCACTGCATTTATAGGGCTTCTCACCTGTGTGGATGATCTGGTGCCGAATGAGTTTGGAGCTCATGCTGAACTTCTTCCCACAGTCAGTGCATGCAAATGGTCTCTCCCCCGTGTGGATTCTCTGGTGCTGGATGAGGTGCGAGCGCTGCCGGAAGCTCCCTCCACACACAGCACACCCAAAAGGCTTTTCCCCTGTGTGAATTCTCTGGTGCTGTACAAGGTTGGAGCTCACCCTGAAGCTTTTCCCGCAGTCGTTGCATATTGTCGGCCCTCCTGCTGTAAAACTTCTCTCTCGCACCATGTCTGGAAGTTTCCTAAACTGTCTTTGACATGCGATTCCTTTGCCTTGACTCTGTCCTGGAGGAGATCGCTGAAGCCTTTGTGACCGGCGCCTGCGACCACAGCTTTGGCTCTTCTCAGGGCTCTGATAAATACCACCTCGGGATGCGTCTGATACTGTGTCATATGGTTCCATTGACTTGGGGTCATCCTGGTGGGGATTCTTCTCATTCTCACTAAGAATCCCACCACCTGCTGCAATAAAATGAGAATTCTGACATAAGTCACTGGAGGGAACTCAAAAAGACATAATCTGACCATCATATTTCTGTATTAATATATACTACATTCTCTTTTAACAGGTAACCCCCAAGTGCTTGAAGCCGAGGCCGCTCTTGAGTTTTTGCTCTCCAGAGTATTTGATAGTTGCCTCTAAAGGATGAGCCTAGAGTGGCCTCACCAGTACACTTTTAGCATTGGAGTGTGCCTGCAGGCTTGGGGGGGTGGGATATGCTGACTCCCTGCCAGACTGCGGGACATGGCTGCTCTGGTGAAGATAACCCCTAAGATGCCAGAAATGATAGTGTATCTCAGGCCCACCCTGTAGAAGATTTTCAATAAACAAGGGACCAGAAATATTCAGGCAACAATATTTTTTATGAATTTTAAAAAATAAGGGTATTCTGTTCAAGGGTGCTCTGCCAGAGGATTATTTTATTTAAAGATATTCAATAAAAAGCCAAAGGTGACCATATTCTTTCTAATCATAACTATTTAATTTGATTTGTCTTATAGCAACCACTAGAAGCCACAATGAAGAGTTAGAGTCCATTCCTTGACTCTTTTGGCTAAGGCAATAGCCATCAGGAAGGCAGACTCCTTCAGAGGGTGCTTGCTGACTGTGGGTTGTATGAGTAAATCTCTTGTTTTAGGAATCCATAAAAAAGTATGGTAGAAAAATACTGAACGAGACTAAGCAAGAAGGCGGGCATGCCAAGAAAATGGAGAATCCAGAAAGTCTTTACTGTTGGATATAGTAGAGTTTGGAGGATAGGAGCTTCCAAAGGGTTGAAGTTGGGTTCCAAAGGGGGTTCTCTCCCGCAGAGAATATTTTCCTTTTGAGTTGCAAACTTCCCTTGTAGAACACTTACTTCTCTACCTGTGTGGAATAATCTCTACCAGTAGATTATAGCTAGCCAATGTCCATACCATCAAATAGCAATTTTAGGTCCGGATGGAGTATTTGCATACTTTTCTAAGATATTCTCTCTTTTATATCTGGAAGTAATGTTGGTGGCTGAGCCAAAAGTTGGAGATAATCTCTGAACAGGAGCAGTTTATCATAGCTGCATCCTCTCTAATCTTATTTACCACTCTGGTTAGTAGAGAAATCAAAGTAAATACATGAAGACTTAGATTCCAAGAGAAAAGGAATGTGACCTGCATAAACTCATGCCTGTCCTATCACAGAAGAAAGGCCACTTTGGGCAGAACCCTATTTCACCTTGCACACCCAAATGGCACTTACCCAGCCACATAACGGCTGGCTCGGCACTTAGGTACCTTGTAATCATATTCCATGTGCAGTGTGGATGCACAAGCTTCCACACAGCTGTTGCGCATGCTCATTAGCAGGGATCTGTGTTTCCTCTGATAAAAAAAATGACAAACTCTGATAAAAATCAGCAAAATCTCTGATAAAATCCCCAAAATCTGCGATTAAAATGAAATGCCACTATATATACAGGTATTAACTGAACACAATATTTTATTGATATATTTACAATTTTAAAGCAATTCGAAGCCTACCATGCGCCTTAATCATTATAATAAAATCAATTCTAAATACTTATAAATTTTGATATTTGATTTAGGATTTTTTATCATGGAAAATCAGAGCTATCCCTGCCCCCCTTAGCTCACCAGAATGCAGGTCCAGGCCCCTCACTCCCCACCCACAGGCCCCCCAGCAGGGGTACCAATGCTCCCAAGATGTATGTGCAGGGGTGGGTGTGGGCTGCCCACTGGGGGCTTAGGCTCTCCGCCCTCCCCTGGGGCCTCCACGGCCCAGCACCTAGGACCCAGCACAGCAGGACAGAGTGAGGCCAGGCAAGGAAGCTCCTTGCCACTGAGTCCTGCACCACTCTGGCGATGTGCCCTCCACCTCTGCTGCCACCCCCACTGCTGCCAGGCGGTGCTTTGGCAGGGCAGAGTGGGGCTCACAGCAGTGGCACCAAGCTTGGAACTGCCCTGGTCTGCTCTGCCATGCCGGGTCCCAGCTGCTGGGCTGCAGAAGCTCCAGGGGAGGGCAGCAGGGTGGGAAGCCCAAGTCTGCAGTGAGCAGTCCACACCCACCTCCACAAAGATATGAGGGGCACATGTCCCCCCTGGGAGTACGCGCAGCAGCAGGGAGCCAACCCCAACCCCCCTGCCCTCCAGATGAGCTGCCCACAGCTCCATCTTTCTCCCCACCGAGCCACTGTGGCCACACATTCCAGCCCTGGGCCTCAAGCCCCATGTACTGTCCCAGCTGTGCAGCATCCCCTGCCCAACTCCCTCCCTTCCTTCCTATGGGGGCCTCAATTCCCCCTGCCTACCCCACATCAGACTTAGCTGCAGGAGCTGCTCTCCAGGCTGCCTGGTGGCCATGTGCATATCCATTAGGTATATTAGGTTGATTAGGTATTCAGGTAAGGCTGACCAATCTGCAATTCTCTGGGGCCTCCTTGTTCCTCTTTTTGAATATGAATGTGATATTCACTCATTTTTTTCAATATTCTGGGGTGTAACAGGTTCATGCTCCAGAGGTGGCTGCAACACCCCCGATGGCCATGCAGTTCCTGTCCTGGCTCTAACTCTTCAGGTACTCTCTTATCTCCTGGTCTCACCTGCCGCACCTTTGATGTTAAACTTTATTAGGAGGGAAGCTGCCTGAGGGTCTTAGAGCACACCTGTTGCTGTTCCTGTTTTGGGCTTTGGCCTTCTCAGCTTCTGCCCTTTTCCTTTCAGAGTGAACTGAACTTCAGGGTTCCCAGCTTTGTCTTCTCCCTTCTTAGGTGCTGGGAGCCTTCGGCCTCAGTCCCTGCCCTTTTAGGGCTTTGGGCCTTCCAGCCTCTGACTTCAGTCCTGCCCATCCTGGGGTCTGGACCCCATGGTCCTCAAGCTCTGCCCTGCTCTGGGTGCTCAACTCCCTGGCCTCAAGCCCTGTCCTGCTCTGCGTTTGTTGCTACCTTGCCTCAGAGTGGGCAAACAACCACTTGGGGCTTGCCCTTGGGCACCAGCATTACCCCCGCTCTGAGTTCTCAGTCTTAGTGGTAGTCCCAAGGCAGCTCAGCAGTCCATCTGGCACACTCTTACAGTTTCCCTAGCCAGGAGCTCCCTCCTTTGCAGCTTGCAGGGCCAGACTGCCCTGCTCTGGCTTCGATCAGAGATTATATGCCCAGAGTCCTAACTTCTAGTCACAGTCCAGTAACCTGAGTTGCTCACAGGACTGTTTATTAACCCCAGCCTTACTGGCTGCCTTTGTTCAGCTCATAAAAACAAGGGACCATTCTGCTTCACTGTAACAGGATAAGGCTGGGGTAGGCAATTATTCTGGCTGAAGGGCCACTTAATGAGTTTTGTTAAGCTGTCGAAGCCCGCAGAGGTAGCTCATCCCCTTCACAGGTGCCTGCACTCCGTTGATCATCATCTTGGGGCCAGAGGTCCCACCCGTGACCTTTGCCACCAGAAATCCCTCCCCTTGCCCCCAGAAGTGTTCCTTTTGGGAAGGGGGTTTGCCATCTTGGAACCAGAAAAAAAAAAGATACTAAAAATCAAATATCTACAATAACATATTTTAATTTCATTTTAAAAAATTTTTGTCCTGATCTGTGTGTGTTTCCATCATGTTTATAGAGGTGATTGCACAATAGCTCAAAATGAAGTCTTACTCTTGTATACTGTGGGGGAGGGGCTGTGGGTGTGTGAGCATGTGGGATGTGGGGGAAGGTGTGGGGGTATGTATGTGCGGGTGGGTTTGGGGATATCAGTGTTGTAGGCCCCCTCCTACAAGTATGCCCCCCCAACCGTGCACAGCCCCTGCAGCCAGCAGCAGCAGCAGCAGGCAGAACCCCCCAGTGGTACATGGTCCTGGCATGCCCCAGGACTGCGCATGGCCTGGCCACCAGCTCCATCATGCAGGGCTCACAAGCCCCAGCACTGTGCTGCTGGTTGCAATGAAGCCAGCAGTTCAGATCACGGGGCTCAACCAGAGCAGCAGGGACAGGGGCAGAGCCAGCCGGCTCCATAGCACGGAGCTCACTGCCATTTCCCATGACCTGCGCACAGCAGTGAGTGGGACTAGGCCACCGGCTCCATCACGCAGGGCTCCCTCCAGTGGCATGCAGCTTGGGTCGAGAACCTTGGAACTACATGTGAGCCCTGTGCAATGGAGCCAGGTGGACTCTGTACTCCCGCTGGCCTGCCCTGGCTCCCCACTGGCCCCTTACGGCAGCAGCATGGGCCCCGTGCCCCACCCAGTTGCTGCTTCACTCTCGCTCTCAACTGCCACCATTATCCCCTCACTGCCACTGTCACTCCCCCCCGCCACTTCCACCACCCTCATCTGCCACCACCCTCCCTGTGCTAACACTCCCCCACTTCCTCCACCGCCACTTTCCTCCTTGCCGCCCATCGCTGCCACTGCCATCATTTCCCCCGCCAACCACTGCTTCCCTACCTGCAGGGCCACGGTCAGGGCCACCTTGCGGGTGAGAGTGGGGGTGCAGCATGTGCTGCCTGCATGGGAGTGAGCAGGGCTCAGCCCCATGCGAGTACAGCAGGGGCAATCCAGGGCCAGGCTGCATGCAGTGAATTGGTAGGCACCCACCTGCTGGCTGAATGAAATCTCCTGGTGGGCTGGATCTGGCCCATAGGCTGTATTTTGCCAGTCCCTGGGGTAAGGTTTCCTGTTACATGGGGCCTCACCTGATCTCCATGATCTCAGAGCTCACTCTGAAGTTACCTTAACCAATGTCTTCAGTACTCTAGAATGACTCTCCTGCTGATTTGAAAATATCCACCTTGTAAAAGTAAAATTCGAATCTGTTTTTTCCCTACCCTAAGCCAGTGATTCTTAAACTTGGGATTCCATGAGATCCTTTTAAATGTGCTGTAAGGTTCCATGCAATACTAGCACTGTTAGGTGTGCAAATACCTACTGCTGGCAAAGGCCTGACACAATCATCATGTATGTGTTGGAAGTCAAAGCACAATTAGAGTTGGAGCTAACAAGGGATGTGAAAGGTAACAAGAATGGTGTCTACAAGTATGTTGGTAGCAAGAGGAGGACCAGAGAAAGTGTGGATCCCTTACTGAATGGAGGAGGCAACTTTGTGACAGAGTATGCAAAAAAGGCTGAAGTGCTCAATGCCTTTTTTGCCTCAGTCTTCACAAGCAAGATCAGCTCCTGGGCAGCTTAGTTTAGGGAGGAGGTGAGCAGCCAACAGTGGTGAAAGAACAAGTTAGGGACTATCTAGAAAAGCTGGACATACACAAGTTCATAGGGCCGGATGGGATACAACCAAGGGTGCTGAGGGAGTTGGCTAATGAGACTGCAGAACTGTTGGCCATCATCTCTGAAAACTCATGGCGATCAGAAGAGGTCCCGGATGATTGGAAAAGGGCAAATATAGTGCCCATATTTAAGAAAAAGTAGGATCCAGGGAACTACAGACAAGACAGCTGCATCTCAGTGCCTGGAAAAATTATGGAGGAGATCCTCATGGAATCCATTTCTAAGCACTTGGAGGAAAAGAAGGTGATGATTAGGAACAGTCAGCATGGATTCACCAAAGACAAGTCATGCCTGACCAACTTGATTGCCTTCTATGATGAGATGACTGGCTCTGTGGATGCAGGGAGACCAGTGGATGTGGTGTACCTTGATTTTAGTAAGGCTTCTGATATGATCTCCCACAACAATCTTGCAGGCAAACTAAGGCAGTATGGGTTGGATGAATGGACTGTAAGGTGGAGAGAAAATTGGCTGGATCATCAGGCTCAGAGGGTAGTAGTCAATGGTTTAATGTCTAGTTGGCAGCTGGTATTAAGTGGATTGCCCCAGGGGTTGGTCATGGGGCCAGTTTTGTTCAACATTTTCATCAATGACCTGGAGGATTGATGAGAACCACTTCTACGTAGTGATCCCTGGTAATGTCTCTGATGGACAAGAGCTTCTGAATTGACAAAAACGCCAAAGTGCACAAAGATAAAGATACAGGCATTGTCTTTGTCATATGAAAGAAGGATCAATGACCTGGAAAATGGGATGAGTGCATCCTCAGCAAGTTTACAGATGACATCAAGCTGGGGGGGAGCCGTAGATACACTGGAAGGTAGGGCTAGGATTCAGAGTGACCTTGAGAAATTGGAGGTTTGGACCAAAAGAAATCTCATGAGGTCCAATAAGGATGAAGTGCAAAGTCCTGCACTTAGGATGGAACAATCCCATGCACCAGTACTGGCTGGGGCTGACTGGGTGGGCGGCAGCTCTGCAGAAAAGGACCTGGGGGTTACTGTAACAGTCACGGCTGCAACTCTGTTACTGAGAAAGGTCAACAGCTGAAGATAATTGCCACACCCTAGAAAGCCAATGAGGCTCCAGAAGGAAGAATAAGATGGGGGAGAAAACCGGAAAGAAGTTGCCTTCGGGCATGTCCACAGGTGAGAGAAGTGGGCAAGGAGCCCGGTGAAAAAAGGGATTATAAGGAAGATCCAGAAGGGGGGACTCACCCACATACGCCGACAGGACTGGTAGAGCGACGTCCCTTGAAGAGGCTATCTCCTTGAAAAGCCCAACGGCCTTACTTAATAATAAGTAATTTATTACTTATTAAGTAATAAAGCAACTATATCTGACCTCGAATCAGCATGATCCTTCCTGCGGGTACCTGTGTAAATAATATCTCCTCCCCCTCCCCCCATTTTGTTTAAAGATCGAAGTTGTGGCAGGTGAGAATAGTGGGGTTCGGGGGTACCCAGTACAGATCCACTGACAGTTACAATGGACAATAAGCTGAATATGACCCAGTAGTGTTTCCTTGTTGCCAAGAAGGCTAACAGCATACTGGGATGCTTTGGTAGAAGCGCTGCCAGCAGATCAAGGGAAGTGATTATTCCCTCTGTTCAACACTGATTGGGCCACATCTGGAGTACTTTGTCCAGTTTTGGGATGCCCACTACAGAAAAGATATGGACAAATTGGGTGTCTGCACATCGCCATATGGCAACATTGCTACGGTGCTGTACTTTAGTACTTCCTTTTGGAAGTACTAAAGCATGGTGCGCGGTTAGATTTCACTGCTATGTGGCTGTAGTGGTGTGCTATACCAGGGAACGTGCCGCTATAGTAATATAGCTGTCAATCACATGTAGACCCACATGATTGCTATGTTGCTGTAGTGTGCCATATGGCACCATATCGCATCACTACGTCACTGTAGGGTGATATGTAGATGCACCCACTGGAGAATCCAGCAGAGGGCAACAAAAATGGTTAGGGGGCTGGGGCACATGACTTATGAGAAGAGGCTGAGGGAAATGGGCTTATTTAGTCTAGAGAAGAGAAAACTGATGGGGGATTTGATAGCAGCCTTCAACTACCTGAAGGGAGGTTCCAAAGAGGATGGAGCTAGACTCTTCTCAGTGGTAGCAGATGACAGAACAAGGAGCAATGGTCTCATGTTGCAGCAAGGGAAGTTTAGGTAAGAAAAACTCTCTCACTAGGAGGGTAGTAAAACACTGGGACAGGTTACCCAGAGGGATTGTGGAATCTCCATCCTTAGAGGTTTTTAAGACCTGGCTCTACAAAGCCTTGGCTGGGATGATATAGTTGGGGTTAGGCCTGCTTTGAGCAGGGGGTTGGACTAGATGACCTCCTGAGATCCCTTCCAACCCTAATTTTCTATGACCCTATGATAGGGTTTATTTATTTTTATTTCCTTTTATGCCCTTGCTAGCTGTATCTCAGTTTGTGGCTTGACCTCCTGATTTTTCCCTTACATGCTTGTACTATAGTCTTATTCTCATCCTTAGTAATACATCTCAAACCACTGAAGAGATTATTGTTTAGCCAAGCCAGTGTCTTGCTGTGCTTCTTATGATTTTGTATAAGATGTAGGTGAAATCTGGCTACAAACAACACATAGCTTCAGGATGACATATGATCTAGTAGTATGAAGCAGGATAGTTTAGTTGATGGAATTTCTCTGAGATTGGAGATCACTGCCTTGATGAACTAGTTTCCAGATGATAAGCTTCTGCTGATTTTCAGTCTTGAGGGCTCCTGTGGATTACTATGCTGACTATGAGGGGTGATTAAGGACTGAAGCTGTATGATATGGCAACTTCCTTTGATGAGTCAGTTGTTTAGATACAGGTACATGTGCACACCCTGAATCCTTGTGTGCAACTCTCACCAAGGGCATATTGTGAAAATCCAAGAAAGCAGAGACCCAGTGACAGAACCTTGTACTTATGACTGTGCCACGCTGAGTCATGGGTATTTCCTCTAGGATGGAGGACGAGCATTACAACCCAATGTTAAACTTATAAAAAACTTATTTAAAAAAGGGGGTGATGGAGCCTAGTGATACCATGTGATGTTGTGCATGCAATCTTCCCTTTTTGATTTGAGATCAGGAACACTGAGACTAGAAACATCTTTCCCTGAAAATATGAGGCAAATCCTTTTTGGCTGCTCTGTGTAATAGGGATGACATTTCCCTTATTCACTTTATATTAAAAGGATCCTTGAAGGAGGAAAAGGAAAGGGGAGGGACACAGACTAGAACGGTATGGGGCACTCATAGGAGATAGCTTTAATTATGTATTTGTCTGTAGTTCTTCCAGTTCAAGGCTGGCAGAACAGGGAAAGGTGACATCCAAAGAGGATGGAAATTAGTTGCACCTTTCTGTGTAGCAGCAAGAGGATTTTTATTTCAGAGGGGAGGGTGATATCTTTTACTGGACCAACTGTATGGTTGAGAGAGATTCTGGACAAGCTTTTGGGCACAAAGAACTAACCTGAGGAAGGGTACTCTATGCCCAGCAACTTGTCTGAAATCTCTCCCAACCACGCAGTTGTTCCAAAAAAAAGATATCACTGCTGCTTGAATATTTTCCTGAACTATATACAACTCCTTCCTTTCCCTATGGCCTTTGAACAAGGTATTTAGCAGTATTCATGGATTTCTTTGAAATCTGAACACTAGACTATTAGCCATGTGCCTTAGTGCCTGCATTACCCCATTCCCCAACATTACTCCAACGCTACCAGAAGAGGATCTTAATTAGATTTCCTGTCTGGATTTTGGAGCAGAATGACTGAGTGCAAAAGTGCTTTATTTTTAGGAATAAAGATTTCTTGCTGGGAATGTTGCCGGAGGGTTGTTGCTAGCTACAATAAGAACTTCTCATCAACCCTACCTTTCAGACTTAAAGAGATTCTGTCCTGATAATGTGGTATTAATATTTGGAATCCTTCAAGGAATGCAAGAGAGACAGAAAGATGAATTGAAGGAACAGTCATTCCTGGAAGTTTTGGAAAAAGAGCCCTAATATGCTCTTTTTCCTTGGACCTGCATCTCAAGCAGGTCCAAGGAGGTGATCCTCCCCCTCTATACAACACTGGTCAGGCTGCAGTTGGAGTACTGTGTCCAGTTCTGGGCACCACACTTCAGGAGGGATGTGGACAACATGGAGAGGGTTCAGAGGAGGGCCACGCGCATGATCAGGGGGCAGCAGGGAAGGCCCTACGAGGAGAGGCTGAGGGACCTGAACCTGCTCAGCCTCCACAAGAGAAGGCTGAGGGGGGATCTAGCGGCCATTTACGAACTAGTCAGAGGGGACCAGCAGGCATTGGGGGAGTCCCTGTTCCCCTGAGCACTCCCAGGAGGGACAAGAAATAGCGGTCACAAGCTGGCAGAGGGTAGATTTAGACTAGATAATCAGGAGGTGCTACTTCACTGTCAGGGCGGCTAGGATCTGGAACCAACTTCCAAGAGAAGTGGTGCTGGCTCCTACCCTGGGGGTCTTTAAGAGGCTAGATGAACACCTCGCTGGGGTCATTTGACCCCAGTACTCTTTCCTGCCATGGCAGGGGGTTGGACTTGATGATCTGCTCAGGTCCCTTCTGACCCTACCTACTATGAAACTATGCTCAAGGGTTACTATTAAAAATATGGCTGATTGGGCAAAGCAGACAAAATGGAGTGCTTATTTTTAGAGGATTTGCACTAGTATTGGTACTGTTCAAATATCAGTGGTGATGCTATTCACTAGTGACCTTGGAGATGAGAAGAGGTACCAGGTAGACAGCCCTACTTTGTTAGCTTCTGCTGCCTGAGAATGCTTAGCATGTGGCTACTAGGAGAATTCAGGTGTTTGGTTCTTCTGAGGCCTCTTAGATTTTTCACTTTAGGGGCGTAGGTCTGTGCCAAGAGTCTTTACTGGTACTTGAAACTCACTAGCTATGCTATGGTGTGGAGGAAGCACTATCAGATTTTGACCAAGAACCCCCAGTGGTGCTGGGCTTGGTTTAACAGGCTTCGGATTGTCAATCAAGAAAGGTCAAGTCAGATATCTTGTCAATACTGGTGGTCAGGGTTGAGTCTGATTCATAACCGCCCCCCCCCCCGATGTGATTTCAGGGGTACAAGCCTGTTTTTAGAGCCAGAGGTATACTCTTCTGGGTAGAATGTGGCCCTCCTGGCTTTTTCAAGAGAAACAGCTTCAGACAAGTATTCCTCAACAGATTAGTTCCTGGTGAAGTCTGGCAGAATGAACATCCATCAGGTACATAGCTATTGTGCAAGCAACAACTCTGGCCACTGGTGAGTTCACAACAAGATCAACAAGGCTTAAAGCCTATGGATTTTGATCCACCTTTCAAGACGGATCAACGCCCTGGTAAAAATATGAAAAAAAGCGCCTTTTCTCATATTAAGAACATAATGGATACGTTTTGGGTAAAAGAAAATTTTTGACAAACTATACAGAGTTAAGAGACGCAAAATACTGCAGGGGAGAAGCCCAATTTTTTTTTGTGACAAGAACGATAGTTGTGACCACTCCACCTCTTACGCCATTAGATGCAGAGGAAAAGAACATGCAGGATGCAGATATGATCCCACAGACCAATGCTAGCTAAAGATTCTGAACCCATTTCCATGAGCTGTGTACACACACACCTTGAGTGGGATACACATTTGCAAAAACTTGAAGAGGACATGCTAATTATAATAGTGTTTACATCCAAACAAGACAAAATGGTGGCAGCTCACAATGAGGCTGCAGGAATTCCACATTTCATTCATTCCTCACCTGTTCTCATGCCATTCAGAATCTCTTTTTCCTCATAGCCCTGGACACGGAGAACCCATGGCTCTTCCTTTTGTTCCATGCGAGAGATCATGTCTGGTTTAGTAATGGGAAATCCTGCTTAGGACAGAAATGGACAAGATCAGGGTTGTCACATCTTGACTGAATGCTCACTACAAAGAACTCTCCAAATTTTTAACATGCAATGACTATCTCTACAGGAGAGGTCATGAAAGGGAAATAGCTCTTGAGAAAGTCAGTTGAAAACTGGGACTTCAGAAGAATACAATAAGCAGCTCCTTGTACTATTTCTACCCAGCAAAGTGATCATGGCTCATCAGAGAGTAAAAATAGTGAAGAAAACGATGATCCCATGTGTGCAAGTGAGTACAATTTTATGTTACACTTCTCTCCACACCAGAAACTCTGGATGGAGGGAGATTAACACCTGCGAGCAGGTTCTGAATTTCCTTCCCAAAGGAGGGGATAGTCTTTCCTATACAATTTCTTTAGGGCTATGGAAACCCCTGACTAGAGCACAGACCTGTTGGAGCAAGAGCTGTAGCTGAAACAGGACTGTTCAGGGCTAATAGTCTGCTCCCACTCAACTGTCTTGCACAGTTGCCTATGCTTCATTAAAGAATTGCTAACCGAAGTGCTTGAATATCATGATTTGATGAAAAATCATAATTTAAAATTTAAATCTCTAATCTCTCGGTTTTCAGCTTTTAGGAGTTATGTTTTTAATCTTTTTGCCACAAACTGTAAGAGCTAGAACACTGCTATTGTTCATACAAGCTGAGATTCTTCTATAAATCACAGGGCCTCGGAAGCTGAAACTATAAGGAAATTACCAAATATTGCAAGAGGGATGGCCACACTGTTCTATTTTTTCTCTTTCCTCCCTGAATTTACTGCTTCCTTATCCTTTTCAGTAGTTCTCTGCATCAGGCCCTCTGCATTCATTTAATTTGCCTGATCGAGGGAGATTTGTGATCTGGGGTGATATATGGATGTTGTTCTGAAGCTTGCCAGGATGCTAAGCTTAACTGGGTTTTTGGTTGTAGCCATGTATACCTGAAGGGTGACTGTGCCTGAAAGCTTGCCAAGAACTTTTTTCCAGCTATGCAGTTGGTCTAATAAAAGATATCACATCTACTCAAAGAAGCTTAACTGGGGAGGATTCACAAGGAGTTGCAGCCCATTTTAAAACCAGTGGCTCTTTCTTTTGGTACAGAAATCCTAATGAGCTTGGAAACTACACTTTACTTAGACCTAACACCTTCCATGAAAACTAAATGCATCAGGATGTCTCTAGAATCCTCACTCCACTCCAGGGTCTGAGCAAATCACTATAAAAGAGAAGAATTAACAGAAGCTACAGTTTGGAAGACAGGTTCCTGCCAACCTCCTTGAGAGCATCACTTCACCACACACTAACTAGGAAGATACAGGGCACTTCCTTCATCTCCCTTAGACTAATCTACCCAGCAGTGATGCTGCCGCAGGTCTGCATAGTACATATCTAGAAGCTTGTCTCTTTTAGCCTGTCTCTCCCTCACTGTCCCTCCCCCATCTCCTCTAACTGGTAGACTTGGTTATTGTTCCACTTCCGGGGGCATCAGCTCTCCCACAGCTGCATCAGCTCCTGTGTGTGTCAGTACAGCCAGCAGATCTGGGACTTGCAGACAAACAAGGAGCAGAAACATGGGAGATTGGGGTCTTTTCATAGTTATGTTTCCCGAGTTCTCTCAATTACCTGGAGTCTCCGGCTCAGGAGTTAGCATGTGCAGAGAGTCCAGGGCTTCCCTAGGTTGCTAGTTAGAGTCTGAGACAATCCCCAGCTTGGCTGGTAACAATAGGATCTTTAAATAAGTTCCCTCCCTGGCAGATCCAGAGGAGAGGAGAGGAGAAGGGAGACAGAGGAGATGAGGAGAACTAACAGCTGTCCAGCCCTGGCTTCTGGGGAAAAAAGCAGAGAGCAGCAGCTGCAGTAGCCCTGGTCATGTGACAGTGTTAACCAATCACAGAGAGACATTTTCTTGCAACAAGAACTGTCATGTGGCTGGGATAACAAATCACAGCGAGGGAGGCTTTCTCCTAGCCCTGAGCAAGGAACTGTCACCTGATCTGGTGACCAGTCATGGAGGGGTGTTTTCTTCAAATGGTGAACAAGGGATTTGTATAGAATAAGCTAGTGGTTCTCAACCTTTCTAGGCCCAAGGCACTTTCCTTTTGAATTTAGTGGCACACCATTTCAAACACTAATTCCATGAACGACTGCTGCCTCCCGATGTCGGCAGGGGTGACGAGTGGCGACCACCTGCGGTCGCCAGTCTCAGGGGGGGCACATGCCCCCCGCTTCCCCCCTACGACTAACTCATTTCTTACAGCGCATGAAAATCAGTATGACCAGAAACATATTTTTCAGGAAGGTCAGGATGTTCCTGTGGATTCCTGTTTGAAATCTCTGGGTTTATCTTGGGAAGGTGGAGGTGTATGCACACTTTACAGCGCTAATGTTGCATGGCACCCCACAGCACCCTTAGAAAGATCACATGACACTCAAGTTGAGAATCATGGGAATGAACACAAAATCTTCACTTGGTTACTAGCTGCAATCCTGCTGCTGTGGTTCAGTGGTAGAATCTTTGTCTACCATGTGGGACTTGTGAGTTTGATTCCCAGACATGCATATTACTGCAGTCATGGATTCTGTCTCAATGCCCTAAAAGGGAGATGGAAGGTCTGGGGAGCCACTGCTCCTCTGTAGTCCAACCTAAATGTATGTGTTGAAGGTCCTGGTGACCTGTCACACACACACTGAGATCCAGAAGGATCATCAGTTGCTTATTAACTGAAAATATTATCAAGCTTGTCAATAAGTGTGTACAAAAAGAAACACTAGGTAGCCATTGAATAATTTGTGCTGTTCATTCCATCTTCCATAGTTGCAGTTCTTTGTCCATATCATTCGTATTTTTCAAAGATTTATTTTAAAGTTTCTTATGACAAATGAGTGCTAAATTTATGCTCAACTCCTCAAACTGGGGGAAAAAGGCTCTTTAGCCTGGCTCCTCTTTTTTAACACGTTTGTTTCAAAGGATCATGCTGATAACACTACTGTCAACATAACTTTCAGGGTTAGGGGAGCAGCTGAAGTTCATGCTTTGCTTGAAAGGGCAAAGAAAGTAAAGTTACTTTAAATTTCTCTATTATAAATATAAGAAAATGAGGTTTTTGTCCTAGGTTAGTAAAAGCAGACTTTGAAGACTGGGAAAAGGCAAGAATTACTATAGTCACTGACACAATTAAAATTTGACACTAAATGAGGAAAATACAATGTCCATGTCTTGCAATCTTAACATTTACAAATCAAAGAATAAGTTTTCCACTCAAAAAATGTAAGATGTTTTAGAGTAGGGTTGTCCAATTCATTTGGGTTGGTAGGCTGGATTAGAAGCCCACAAGCCTTCTTGTGGGTCGCAAAACTCAACTCTAGCAGCTGGGCAGGATGGAGCAGCATTAATCTCAACATACTGGCTGCATCTCCATTGCTTGCGCTGCCCACAAAAGGCCCCCCCTACCCTCAGCCCAGCCATTTTGCGACAGGGTGAGCAGTGGCAGTGCTAAGAACCCCGCTCCTCCTCCACTGCTGTCCCTGCTAACACAGAGGCTCTGACAGCTGCTGGGTTCAACACTGCTACCACTTGCTCACTGCAGAATTTCCAGGCTCTGCAGGCTATCATTTAACCCAGTGGTTCTGAACCTTGAATCTAAAAGAGGCACCTCACTTTAGACTCAAGGCACCCCTCAGAAATTGCCAGCTCTTAGTTTTCATTCATTTCTTGACTACAGAAAAATACTAGAACAATTCTTTTGTTGCAAATAACTCAGAAAGAGTACAATCAGTCAGAATGTAACACCAGGAATTCTTTGGGTTTATCTTGTGAATCAAACTGTCACACATAGCAGTGCTAACAACTGCATGGCACCCCTGAAAGGATCTACAGACACCCTAGGGTACTGCAGCACCCTGGCTGAGTGTCACTGATTTAATTACCCATGGGCTGCATGTAGCCCACAAGCTGCCTGTTTTAGAGAGATCTTTCAGTTAACAGCAACTTACTCTTTTCCCCATTTCTCTCTATAAACTTCTATCAGCTCAGCATAGAAAAGCCCAGCGCTTGTGGGGGTTACTCCATAAAGACGCGTATTCAGATTCCTGGACTGTTGTAGACTGTAACCTAGAGCGCGTGCGTGTGCACGCGCGCACACGTTGTATCATTGCCTTGGATACATTTTTTGAGAAGTTTAAAGATAATAAAGTCAATGATTTTTAAACTAGAATTAAGTGCCAATGTTCCTTGAAATCTAAATATCCAGAGAGAGGGCCCATGGGTCTACAGAAAAAGGAAAATTAACTCTCCTAATTCCATCATTCCAAGAAAATCACTTGTTAATTGCAAAGTGAGACTCATTTTATACATAACAAAGAATCCTACACAAAGAACCTGGATCCATTCCTGGTTCCTTAGACTACGAATCCTGGGCAGAGACCTCTTTGTGCAACACCTAACTTAATGTGGCCCCAATTTTTATTGATATCTCTAGGCTTCAGTTACAGTGAAATGAAATAGTCTAATTTTTTTTATAAAGTGGATATTTATGACCATCTTTGCTTTACAAACAGGAAAACTGAGGGTGTCTACACACGTTCTGGGAGTGGTGGTGGAGGGCACTTTAGAGTGGCTCTCAGCAGCTGCTCTATTTAAAGTGCCTGTAGTGTCTCATGCATTCAGCATCCTGAATGTCAAGGGGCACTTAAACTAAAGCTCATTCGACAAGCTTTAGCTAAAGAGCCCCTGCCGCCATTTTGAAGCGTGGGGACACTGAAAATATGAGATGCCGAGGCTGCTGGTGCGTATTAATCAGCACACTCCAGCAGACTCGATTAATAGTGTCTACTTTGATACGCTGCAATTAGTGTCGGAGCAGGCATCTTGCACGTCTACAGTCACCCTGAGGCACTGTCAGGTGAAGCAAGTCACCTGAGATCACAGAGACAAGCTGACACTAGGCTCTCCACCCCCACCTCTGATCATTAGCAGATCTTCTCATTCTACCCCATGCAATCCCAATAAAAACCCCATTAGACTGTGAAAGTTTCTTTGCAAATTATCTGAATCTACTCCAAATGATTCACCACACTGCTTACACAAAATGCTTTCTCCTCCCCCTCCCCAAATGACCCAGGCCTCAAGCACCTCCTGGTACTGCTGTTGGCTCCAGGCACAGGCTCCTTATATACCTGGCCTTTATATGGCTCCTTTTTCTACACTACCGTTTTTGTTCATGCTATTCAATGTGTTATGTTTTTCCTAGAGCTCTTTTTATTCTTTACAATCAAGGCAGTTCCCACAGCTACCTGGGGAGAAACATGGCCAGCTTCTAGCTACAAGGCTCCTCTGCAAGGAAAATGTTTCCCTGTGCTCAGCCCATTCTTAGTGTTTCCCTCCAATATGGATCCTCTGATGCTGAACAAGGTGTGAGCTCTGACTGAAGCTCTTCCCACAGGCACCACAGGCATAGGGGCGCTCTCCTGTGTGGATCCTTCGATGCTTAATCAGGGCTGAGCTCCAGCTGAAGCTCCTCCCACACTGGGTGCACTCATAGGGTTTCTCGCCTGTGTGGACTCTTTGGTGCTTCATGAGGTCCGAGCTCTGACTGAAACTCTTCCCACAGTCTGAGCACTCATACGGCTTCTCCCCAGTGTGGATCCTCTGGTGCTGGATGAGATGAGAGCTCACACAGAATCTCTTCCCACACTGGGCACACTCATAGGGCTTCTCGCCTGTGTGGACTCTCTGGTGCTTCATGAGGTCAGAGCTCTGACTAAAGCTCTTCCCGCAGTCTGAACATTCATAAGGTTTCTCCCCTGTGTGGATCCTCTGGTGTCGTGTCAAAGCAGAGCTCACACTGAAGCTCTTCCCACAGTCGCAGCATTCATAGGGCTTCTCTCCAGTATGGATCCTCTGGTGCTGAATGAGCTGCGAGTTCCCTATGAAGCTCTTCCCACAGTCACTGCATTTATAGGGCTTCTCCCCAGTGTGGATGATCTGGTGCCGAATGAGGTTTGAGCTCACAGTGAAGCTTTTCCCACAGTCAGCACACGCATAAGGCCTCTCCCCTGTGTGCTTGGTCTGATGCTGGATGAGGTGCGAGCGCTGCCGGAAGCTCCCCCCGCACTCATCACAGCCAAAGGGCTTCTCCCCTGTGTGGATTCGCTGGTGCTGTATGAGGTTGGAGCTCACCCTGAAGCTCTTCCCACAGTCATTGCATATTGTTGGTCTTTCCACTGTGGAGTTTCTCTGCTGAACAATATCTGGCAGCTGCCTAAAATCTCCCTTGCATGCACTTTCTTTACCTTGACTCTTCCCTGGAAGAGCTCTTGGAAGTCTTTCTGACCTGCAATGAGGACCATCAGCTTTGCCCTGCTCAGGAATCTGAGATATATTTCCTTGGGATATGCTTGATAATGTGTCACTTGGTTCCACTGACTCAGGACTGTCCTGGTGCAGGTGCTCATTCTCATGCTCATACAGAATCTCATCACCTGCTGCAATAAAATGAGAAAGCAGAGATGAGTCATTGGAAAGAAAGGAAACTTTAGGAAATGGGACTGGAAGAGAAAACCTGAAAATCATATTTTCTGTATGAATGTATTGTACCTACCATTGTTACAGGTTCACCTCCATTGTTACATATAGCCCCTGAGTGCTGTTGTACTAAGGGCCACCCAAAACTACTGAGCCATCTGTAAAAGACTAAGGAATTGGGAGCTTGACTAAAGATCCCTTATCAGAGGCAAGTGGTTAAAACACACAGGGCAGAGCAACACCACTTGGTGTCTGAGCAGCAGTGCAGCATCCTGCAAGTGGCATTCTCTCAGAGCTCTATAGCCCCTCTTCCCCAGCCATGTACTACTGCTGCTGTGGTATCCCATATCTTGCCTGTAACACTGCTGGGGGGTCTGTGCTGGCATGGGAGGGTGGGGCTGGCAGGAGTAAGGCTGGAAATGGGCTGGGGGGAGCAGCATGGTGCAGGCTGCAGTTGGGAGCATCAGTGGGTGATGGTGAGTAAGGGACCCTTGGGGTGGGGACAGTATGGTATAGAACACTGCCTGCAGTAAAGCAGGATTGCCAACCCAATGCTTTTTTTTTTTAAACTTATACTCTGAAAAGTTTTTATTGACAACCAAACTTTAAAAAACAAAACAAAACAAAAAAAACTATGGTTAGTGTTAAACCCTAAATTTGAACCCAGACCTTGCCCAGGGCCTGGCAAAAGGGTTACATTTATATTTTGTAAAATATATTTCAGCAAAAACATGTTCCAGTAAAAAAGTTTGGTCATCAGTAAAAAGTTTTCAAATTGTCAGTAAAAAAAAAATTAAAATAAAAAAGATCTTGGATTGGCAACCTTGCCACTGCTGTTGGAGCCAGAGCTGCAGCTTAGAGTGTGGCAGTATAGGTGGCACAGAACAGCGCAGGGTAGAATACTGAACAGTTATACCTCTGCTGAATGCTAAAAACAATGGCCTAAACACAGACTTAATGGCTTTATGACTCATGATAATCTACTTACTATTGCTACTAACTTTTTTGCATTTCACAGGTAATAATCATCCTTCTAGTTTTTGAAAGTATTCTTTTTTTACATTGGGGGGTGGGGGGTCAAACATATGGCCCATGCTGAATCCAATCTGTGGAGCTACTCTATCTAGCCCACTGGGCCACCTGTGGACGTTGGGGGACATGATGTGCCACAGAACCCAGGGCCTGTGGCCCCACTGGACATGTCTATTAGCAGTGAGCCTGCCCCACTACTGCTACCCCTGGACTTACTCCCTCAGGCCTACAACTGCCACTGGACCTCTTGCTGCCACCAAACCCCTCACTGCCACTGGACACCTCACTGCCACCGTCATCATGATGAATAATTGTGGTAGCCCTTGTGCCCTGGGCTAGTTCTACTCTTGTTCTATATAATTTACCCATTCAACTTCATTTCCTTTGTCTTTGGAGCTAATTTGATCACCATTCTTTGCTCCCCCTTCCTGGGCATCCTCTATGCTTCAAGTGATTGTAATGAAGGAAGTTCAGTGAGCTAAATTCTAGTCTGCAGTTCTTGCTGGGAACAATTTTGGTGGGGGTTCAGTGTGAGCATATGTTACTGTGAATAGTTCCCAATGTAGGTCATCTATATTCACCTCAGGGCCAGATGGCAGTCTAGGCCTGACTGCAGGCCATGGAGAGTGCTCTCTGATAGGTTCCCCATGACATAATGATCCATTGCATTGGGTGAGGTTGTCCCCAAGTTAAGACTATAGTTCTGTAAGTGTTTTGTTGAAGTGTAGCTGGCGGATCTTGAGAAAAGGGAGGCTCTGAGAGAGCTAGAGAGAGAAGTTCCCAGGATGGACAGCAAGAAAAGGAACAGTTCCAGGGAGAAGAGAGTAAAGTCCACATGAGGACAGAGGAAATGAATGGAGCAGAGTTTGCTGTGCTATTGCAGACAATCGGCACTCTGATACCCCTCTTTAAAAGAAAAAAAAAAACACTCCCTTCTTGTCAGGAGCTGACCAAAAAGAAAGAGCTCCCAGAATTGGAGATGCGAGGGATCACTGGGGAAGTCAGAGACTGAGAAGAGCCAGAGTCTCAAAGCCAGAGTCTTGCCCTTTGTGAAGCCACACTAATGTGGCTGCACAGGGTCCTCGCAGGAGAATGAGACTGAATAAGGTCACTTCTTGGGGAAGTCCCAAGGAACAGCTTTCCCCTTCCCCTCAAAAAGGCGAAGTTTGATCCTTTTCATGGTAGTGACCAAATGCAAACCATTGCTATTTTCCATTGTTCACCTCAGTCCGTGTCTATTTCTTTTGCTGATCCAACACCTTTTCCAGCTAAAAGATGGTCCAATAAAATATATCACAAAAAACCTCTTGTACATTTCCTGGACCATCATGGCTACAATAATATTCCAACTCTACTCAAATAAATAAGTCACTTCTGTTTCTTGAAATTATTACTGTATTTTGCATCGTCTAATGGCAGTGCCTAGAAGGCCCTACTGGGCAAGTGCGGTTAAAAAAAAAAAAGCAATAAGATGACCATCCATGCTACTGAGCTCTCACAATCTTGGCTAATGCTGAGTTTGTCACCAGCAGGACTAAAATCATGAGCTGAATGTTGAATATTCTGCAAAACAAGGGACAAGGGGGCAATTTTCCCGTGTCACATCTGAAATAACAGGCAAAGAATGAAGAAGGGCAGAGCTTTCTGCTTGAATTCAGTCAAGATGGTTGAGCAGTCCCGAGAGGTATCTACCATAAAATACAGACTAGATGATAACAAGTTAAGAAATACAGTCTAGAGAGGGGTGCTCAACTTTTTGGCTCCACCAGCCAGATGAGAAAGTAGGGCAACTGACTAGTTACCTCAGGTGCCTGTACACAAATGCATGGAGCCTGGGAAATGAGCAGGAAGAACTGGAAGTCCTTGTACAGTTACAAAACTATGACGTGATTGGAACAACAGAGACTTGGTGGGAGCTTGCATGACTGGAGCACTGTCATGGATGGGTACAACTGTTCAGGAAGGACAGGCAGGGACGAAGAAGAGGAGGAGGAGGAGGAGTTGCACTTTTTATAAAAGAGCCATACGATGGCTCAGAGCTCCAATATGAAACTGGAGGTAGGCCTGTTGAGTGTCTCTGGGTTTGGGTCAGAAGGGAGCGCAATAAGGGTGGGGGTCTGCTATAGACCACCAGACCACAAAGAAGTGGTGGATGAGGCTTTCTTCAAACAGCTAGCAGAAGTTTTCCAGTCCCGGGCCCTGGTTCTCATCGGGGACTTCAATCACCCTGACATCTGCTGGGAGGGCAACACAGTAGCACACAGGTAATCCAGGAAGTTTTTGGAGAGTACAGGTAGTCCTTGGACTTACAACACAATTGGCTCCTGAAAACCACAACTTAAGTCGAAACGTTGTGACTTGGAACCAATTTTCTCATAAGAAACAAGGTTATAAATGGGGGATTGTTTCCTGAACCAAGGCCTGATACCCTATTTTCACCAAAAATACCCCAAAATTTTGTACTCGACCAATTATAGATGAGTAATATAGCTACATTAATGTATTTATATTGTAAACAGCAATCCTATTGATTAGGAAGGACTTCTTTGAGGTGACTTTGCTAGACTTTTTGAAAGGCTCTTGGTTAGACTTTTTAAAGGGTTCTTGGCTGGAGTCTTTTCAGGAGTCTTGCCTGCTTTCTTAAAGAAAGTGTCCAAGGAAGTTTGGACAGATGTTCTTCAGGGAGATGAGCGACGTAGTGAACTTGTTCGCTAGCGTGGCATTGCATTGGATCAAGCGTTGTACAATCAAAACTGACGTCATAAAGTTGAAACAGGGTGTCAATTTATAAATGTTGCAAGTGTGAAACGTTGTAACTCGAAACGTTGTAAGTCAAGGACTGCCTGTACTGGGGACAACTTCCTGGTGCAAGTGCTGGAGCGGCCAACTAGGGGCCATGCTTTTCTTGACCTGCTATTCACAACAGGGAAGAATTGGTGGGGAATGTAGTAGTGAATGGCAACTTGGGCAGCAGTGACCACAAGATGATTGAGTTCAGGATCCTGAGGAAAGGAAGAGAGTTCAGCAGAGTAAGGACTCTGGACTTCAGAAAAGCAGACTTCGATTCAGTCAGGGAACTCATGGGCAGGATCCCCTGGGAAGCCAGTCTGAGGGGGAGAGGAGTCCAGGAAAGCTGGCTGTACTTTATGTTTACGTGCATTTTAGTATTATATTAATGACTAACGTAAATTTTTTTAAGGACATCAAAATTATTGCAATTTTTAATTTTTATTGAGAATAAGTTTTATTGCTATAGTTGTAAAAAAAAAAAAAATCTTAGCGGAAATGAGATAATAATTTAGTCACTAGTGAGAAGCCTTTGGTTGCGTTTCATTGGCAAGCATGTCAGTTCTTGGGGTAACAGTTGAAATAGCGACTTGAAGAGCTGCTTTGAGTTGAAGATGATTTCTTTCCTTTGTTTTTATAGTTGCCATGACAGAGAAGGCTTGCTCACAAAGATATGTGGAAGAAAAGGGTAGCAGTTTCTTAATAGCTTTTCCCTAAATTGTTCATATTCTGTCTTCACTTTAAGCCAGAAAGTATCCAAAGGCAGGCTCCTGAATAATTCTTTCAATGTTGGATCGCTTGCTAACTCAATGAGATTATTCTCCTCTGAGACTGAAAGTGACAGCTTATTTGTTTCATTGCCAGAATGAATGAACGGATCCATTACCCACAAAAAAATATAAAATGTAAGATTTTATATTTTTATAAGGAGAAGAAACTCTGTGCTAATGGGTTATGACATAATCAAAACTTCCACTTTTCCCTGCAGAATCTCAAGCCTGCAGGCCCCCTACCTTGCTCAGGAATTTTTTGGATAAGTCCCACCTACATGACCTTTGCATCCCACCACTGCGGGTTGAGACACACTGCTTTAAAGAAGCCTTACTGAGACTGAAGGAACAAGCCATCCTGATGCACAGGAAGACTAGCAAGTATGGCAGTAGTTCAGCTTGGTTTAGCAGGCAACTCTTCAGTAAATTAAATTACAAAAAGGAAGCTTTTAAGAAGTGGAAACTTGGACAAATAACTAGGGAAGACTATAAGAGCATTGCTTGGGCCTGAAGGGATGAAGTCAAGAAGGCCACAGCGCAACTGGAAGTGCAGCTAGCAAGGGATTTGAAGGGTAACCAGAAAGATTTCTACATGTATGTTGGTAGCAATAGGAGGGTCAGGGAAAGTGTGGGTCCCTTACTGAATAGGGGAAGAAACCTAGTGACAGAGGATGCAGAAGAAGCTGAAGTGCTCAATGACTTTTTTGCCTCAGTCTTCATAGGCAAGATTATCTCCCAGACTACTGCACCTGGAAGCACTGTTTGTGGAGGAGGCGAGCAGTCCTCAGTAGTGAAAAAACAGCTTAGGGACTACTTAGAAAAGCTGCACCCGTGGGTGCTGAAGGAGTTGGCCGATGTGATTGTAGAGCTGTTTTCCATCATCTTTGAAAACTAATGACAATCAAGAGAGGTCCCAGATGATTGGAAAAGGGCAAACACAGTGCTCATATTTAAGAAAAAGGAAAAAAGAGGATCCAGGGAACTACAGAATAGTCACACTCACCTCAGTCCCTGGAAAAATCATGGAGGAGATCCTCAAGGAATCCATTTATAAGCATTTGGAGGACAAGGTGATTAGGAACAGTCAGAATGGATTCATGAAGGGCAAGTCATGCCTGACCAAACTGATTGCCTTCTATGACGAGGTGACTGGCTCTGCGGATATGCAGAGACTGGTGGATGTGCTGTACCTTGATTTTAGCAAGGCTTTTGATATGGTCTCCCACAAGAGTCTCCCATGCAAGCTAAGGAAGTATGGGCTGAATGAATGGACTGTAAGGTGGATAGAGAACTGGCTGGTACATCAGGCTCAGACAGTAGTAATCAATGGTTTGACGTCTAGTTAACAGCCGTTTATCAAGTAGACTGTTCCAGGGGTTTGTCCTGGGGCTGGTTTTGTTCAGTATCTTCATCAATGACCTGGAAGATGGCATAGAGCACACCCGCAGCAAGTTTGAAGATGACACCAAGCTGGGGGGAGTAGTAGATAGGCTGGAGGGTCAGGCTAGCATTCAGTGACCTAGCTAAACTGGAGGATTGGGCCAAAAGAAATCTCATGAGGTTCAACAAGGATAAGTGCAAAGTCCTGCACTTAGGACAGAAGAATCCCATGCACCAGTACAGGCTGGGGGCTGGCTAGCTAGGCAGCAGCTCTGCAGAAAAGGATCTGGGGGTTACAGTGGACAATAAGCTGAATATGAGCCAGCAGTGTGCCCTTGTTGCCAAGAAAGCTAGCAGCATACTGGGCTGCACTGGTAGATGTGTTGCCACCAGATCAAGGGAAGTGATTATTCCCTTCTATTCAGCACTGGTGAGGCCACATCTGGAGTACTTTGTTCAGTTTGGGGCCCCCCACTACAGAAAGGATGTGGACAAATTGGAGAGGGTCCAGCGGAGGGCTACAAAAAGGTGAGGGGGCTGGGGGACATGACTTATGAGGAAAGCTTGAGGGAACTGGGCTTATTTAGTCTAGAGAAGAGGAGATTGAGAGGGGACTTAATAGCAGCCTTCAACTACCTGAAGGGGGGCTCGAAAGAGGATGGATCTAGACTATTTTCAGTGGTAGCAGATGACAGAACAAGGAGCAATAGTCTCACGTTGCAGTGAGGAAAGTTTAGGTTAAATATTAGGAAGAATTTTCTCACTAGGAGGGTAGTAAAACACTCAAACAGGTTATCCAGAAAGGTGGTAGAAGCTCCATCCTTGGAGGTTTTCAAAACCTAGCTAGGCAAAGCTTTGACTGGGATGATCTAGATGGGGATGGTCCTGCCTTGAGGAGGGGGCTGGACTAGGTGATGTCCTAAGGAATCTTCCAACCCTAACTTTCTACAATTCTAAGGCCTGTCTGAAAGCCAGATCTGGCCCTTGGGCCTCGTATTACCCCTTTCCACCTCCCACACGCAAGGATTGGGTCCCATGGGTCTGGCACCACCCCTTCCTGCCCCCTGCTTCTGGAATGGAGTCCTGGAGGTCCAGCACCACCCAGTTGCACCAGGGCTGGGTCCCAAAGATCTAGCACTATCCTTCCCATCTACTCCCCACGGAGGCTGGATCTGGCCCATGTGCCAGAGGTTGAGCACCCCTGGACTAGATAATAAATAAAGGAAATTCAGACTAGATGAAACAACTCTAGGGTGAATACATACTTGGTTGGAGCATCATGTTCAATTAGTAGTCATCAATGGCTCAATGTCTAGTTGGGAGGAGGTATCAAGTAGAGCTCCCTAGAACAATGTCTTGGGTCTGGTATTGTTCAATATCTTAATAAATTATTTGTATAATGGGATCCGGTGTATGCTTAATGAATTTGTTTTGGGCCCCACGCTTCAAGAAGGATGTGGACAGACTGTAAAGAATCCAGTGGAGAGCAACAACATAAGAGGCCTACGAAGCATAATTTATGAGGAAACACTGAAAGAGCTAGTGTTATTTAGTTTGAAGAAGAAAAGACTAAGGAGGGAACTGATAAGTCTTCAAATACCTAAAGGACAACAGAAAGAACAGAAATGGACCTTTTCTCTGTAGCCACAGGGGAAAGGACTAGGACCAATGGCCTCAAGCTGCAGCAAAGGAAATTTAGGTTGGAGATTAGGAAGAACTTTTTGACTATGAAGTTGGTTAAGCATTAGAACAAGCTACCTGAAGAGGTTGTGGAATCTCCATTCCTGAGAATTTTCAAGAGCAGGTTGGACAAACATTGGCTTGAGATGGTTTAGTTGGGGATGATCCTGCCTCGAGCAGGGGGCTGGACTAGATGACCCCATGAGGTCTCTTCTAGCTCTACTTCCCTAGAATCCTATAAGAACATGACAAATACTGGTTGCAGCAGTGGCAAGATAAAACAGAAGAGTCCATACATTCAGAGATTTTAAAGCTAAGAGAGACAAACAGCTCATTTAGGCTGATCTCCTTTATAACACAGGTCATTACATTTAATTCAGCCCCCAGGACCTGCCAGTGGTTTTGTATCCCACAGTGCTCCCTTGGGATGTGACCAAACCCTGCAGTCACATGGTCTAAAGTCCTCAGCATGTCGGTAGTTGTCAGCATACCTCTAAGGTGCGAGAAACTCAGCTCTCTGGCCGAGTTCTTCTGGAGTCTACCCCTTCTGGAACTATTAAAGATGGAAAGCTACCTAAAACACTGGAAGACAGCAGCAGCCTCTCTTCCTTGAAAGAACCTTCAGTAATCTGCAGTTCAGTTTGGCAGCCCAGGAAAAATCACTTACAGGAGTTGCAGTGGAAATGTTCAGTGTCTGTCCTATCTTCTAGTCAGGAGGCTCCAACTAACCACAAAACAATACAATAATTAATCCAAATCAACTAACAAACTGTCCACAACTGCCTGCAGTTAAGTTTCAATACCTCTAAGCAATTCACTCAGAAGTTCTAATGGAGTTCCACCTTCTGCTCAGGTGACTAACTGCTATCGTTGTACAAACTGGCCTTATTCTCACGCATAGTCTTCTCAAAAGCTAAGGTAGGAGTGTCACGGCAGGGTCCGCCAGGAGGGCCATGATCTCCCTACGACCCCCTTACCGTGCCAAGTCAGCCCAAGGGCACCCTCAAATTCTCGCCTGCCACGTCTTGCTGGTAAATATAATAGGGAGGCTGCCTCGCGTCTCCTTGGGCACGTTAGCTGGGACCTCGGTCCCTGTGTGTTCCTGGACCCCCTGGGGGTCTCCCGGTATGATGGGTGCTCCCCAGGCACCCTAGCCTTATGGGCCACGCGTGGCTCCTACCAACCCCTAATACCATGCCCCAAGCTTCACTGATGGGATAGACATTGTCCTGTCACAAATCAACTTGCCCGCTCTCCCGGGCCTCCTCTGTAATCTAGCCCACTCCTGGGCCTCCCCTGTAGTCTAGCCCACTGTGGGCTCTCTCTAATACATAGCCCCTCACTGGGACTCTCATCGAGCCCACTCTGGGCCTTCTCTAAGTGTTGTCCCGCTCAGGGACCCTCTAGCGGGTCTCCGGTCCTCTAGGCCAACCGCACGGCTACCCTCTCCGATCCCGGCTCACCGCACTTCTATCCCCTTTCTCCGGGGACCACCGCAGCACCTTGCCTTTCTCCTGGGGCGTCGTACTACTAACCCCTTCCGTTGGGGTCCACCGCAGCACCCTACCCCTATCTGAGGGCTGTTGCCGCACTAGCCTACGGCCGTGCTCGCTACGCCCGTCTTGGGCTTCTCAATATGGCGCTCCCCCTCTTCGGGGCTCGCCGTGCCCACCTTGGGCTTCTCAGCAGTCCCCCCCTTTCTCGGGGACTCGTTGGGCCCACGCTGGGCTCCTCTAGAGTGGGCTCCCCCTTTCTGGGGCTCGCCACGCCCACGCTAGGGCTTCCTAGCAGTGCCCCCTTCTGGGGCTCGTCATGCCTGCGCTGGGGCCTCTCAAAGCCGCCCCTCTCCAGGGCTGGGGTCTATGTACCCTGCACACAACCCAGGGTCTATGTTCCCTGCCCATAACCCACTGGTTGCGCTCATCACCGCCAGCTGCGCCTTCGCTGGCACTGCACCTTCACTGGCGCCAGGGTTCTCACACTCCGTGAGCCCCCTATGAGAATAGTGTGCCCTCTTGGCGTCAGGGCCCCAACACCTCTGGGGTCCCTATGAGGCCTCCTCCAACCCCTACAGCCTCACCCAAACCTCTGGTATAATCTCACAACCAAACATAAACTCAAGCCTCCTGGCTATAACTCAACACGCCCTATGGCTATAACAACATTGCTCCATGTCACAGCAGTACTTGCTGTTAGGCCTCTCTCCGCATCCTAACTGTAGGAGCTCCTGCCCCTCTGGCTGCTGGCAGGGAACTGTCAGCCTGGCCTCCGCCCCGGGCTTTGAGGGCCAGGGCCTGGCCCCCTCTGGCCAGCTGACTCAGATTAGTTGCCCTGGCAACCCGCAGCTGTGGTTATGTTCTGCCAGGGCTCTCTCTCCCTGGCAGTTTCTACTCCCTAGGAGCAGGCACTGAGGTGCCCTGCGACAAGGAGCTTATTCCAGAGGATGAGCACGGCTGCTTCTCTCTCCCTCCTCCTCCTCCTCCCTCCCACCTGAACTGTCCTTCACTTTCAGCACATCCCCACAGCTTATGCCAGCTCCCAACCTGCATGCTGGAAGCAGTGCTAGCATCAACTGTGGACGCAGCCAGCAGGTTCCCGCTAGGGATCAGGGCATCTGCCCAAGTCCACAGGTGATGTTGCTGTATTAGCTGCAGTCCCAGGCAGTCCTCCCAATCTCCAGCAGCAATTTGCTGACAGCATCCACAGCTGATGCCGGTGCGCCCCTGGCGCTGCTTCCCGTGTGTGGGGCAGGAGCTAGTGTAAGCTGCAGATGTGACCACCCACCTGGCACAATGCAGCAGCCAGAGCCACCTGCTGTCCACAGGCTGGATCCCATGACTTTGCAGCTGCCCACCCACAGGTTGGATGCAATTAGTTAATGGGCCAGATCTGGCTCACAGGCTGTATTTTGCCCACCCCTGCTTTAACCCTTTCCTATCTGTTGAAGGATTTGCATTCCCTAATCCACACTACTACATTGGCCCCAGTAATTTGTATCTGACAAGCATGTTTTCCAGAAACATATCCAGTATTGATTTAAACTATTGTATTAAGAGATGGAAATCCTTCCTTAGCAGTTTGCTGCAATGCTTAATTTCTCTCCCAGAAAAAAAAAAAGTGTCTTGTATTTGGAATTTAGAATTTGTCTGGCTCTAAATTCCAACCATGTCTTTTTTTTTTTTTTTTCATACTTCCACTGCTAGATTTAAGCATCCTTTACTTCCTGGTATTTTCTTCCTATGGAGGTACTTATACAATACATAATTATGTCACCAAGCAGTCTTCTTTTCTATAAAACTAAAAGTTTAAGTCTTTAAGCCTTGTCACAGTAAAGTATGTGCTCCAAACCATGAATCTTTTTTGTGGGTTTTTTTTTCTATATCCTTTCCAATACTTCAACATCTTTTCTAAAATATAGACACCAGAACTGCCCAGAATCTTTCAGCACTGGCCTTCCTAATACCCTATACAGAAGAAAAAACACCTCCAAGCTTTTTATTTTTATATATCCAAGGACTGTATTGGTTCTTTTTGCCACAGCACCATACTGGGAACTCACAGTGGGTTCCTTCTCAACTGTGACTCCTTGAATCTATATTGAAGCTCTGCTTTCTCCAATACAATTCCCATTGTGTAGATATAGCTTGCATTATTTGTTTCAAGATGTCTAACTTTATATTTGCCTGTAGTAAAATATATTTTGTTTGAATAGGCCCATACTACCAAGCAATCCAGGTTGCTCTGTAACTCTGTCCTGTCCTCATTATTATTCACCACACTGTCAATCTGTATGTCCTCCCTATGTTTTATCAGCGCTGATTTTATATTTACCTTCCAATATTGATGAAAATGTTGACTAGCAGAATCCTACTCACCCAGTCAATGGTGACTGTCAATAAGTACCATTGAGAACTACAAGTGTTGTGTATTTATTGGTTGACTATTGATATTTTTCTGATAATTTTTCATTCAGTGTTGGGCCATTCTAAGGCAAATACCTTACAAAAATCTTAGTACCGTAGGGTGCTGAACAACTGTACTCATTACAATGGATTCCTATGAAGTTATGAAAACATGCTTCTGATCTAATAACTTACGTCTGTACTAACCAATTGCCTGTCAAGAATGACGAGGGGGAGGGGGGCAGAGGGGGCTGGGATGGAGTGCCACCACCTAACGACCCATGCTGCTGCTCTTCTGCCTCTTGCAGGGAGCGGGGTGGGGGAGCCAAGGCCAGCGCTGCTGGCTTCTGCTCCCCCACGCTCTGCCTGGTCCTTGGTGCAGCTTCAGAATCACGGCGGTGTTCCCCCACACTTGGAGCACTCTGGCTGTTTCTGTCAGCTAATCAGAGTGTGAATAAAGCATGACAGACAGACAGACTTAGGCTTTTATATTAGAATTCTCCTCTAGCAGAACTACTGCAACTATTAAGGCTCTTTCATTCTGGGTTAAATTTACAGTTTAGTTAATTTGTTTCACAATAAGAGCATGCAAAGGTGAAAGTTACGGATCAACAGCTGGTACATGATTTGGAGTAGCAACTCCCCATCCCCTTTTGAAGCAGATAAGTTACATCTGTCCGTACCCTGGCATTACCCAGTGAATTCTGCATCTCTCCTTTAGAGGCTGGCTCCCTGTGCAGCCAGGAAATGAAGATATGTAGGGCTAGGAGTAAAAGAACAAGTGAAAGGGTGTGTGGTTCACTGAGATGGCTGCTGCCTTGGAAGGGAGGGAGACCAGGGGCTTAGCCTGCACCCTTGCTCCCAATGGGCCAGAAACTTCCCGACAGCTCTCCATTCACTGAATACTGAACAAATGTGCAGTAGCTCAGATTTAACAGGAGGGCTGAAGAGAAGCAATGCCTGACCCATTGCCCAGGGGTTAGAGCACTTTGCTGGGAAGCAGGAGATACAGCTTCAAATCCTAAAATCTGAGTCCCCCATTCCCTAGGCAAGTGGCCTAACCACTAGACCAGGGTCAGCAATGTTTTCAGGCTGAGGGCCAGACTGACCCAAATTGGGTCAGAAGTGGGCTGGCCCTCAGAAGGCAGGCACTAGGATCCAGCCACTGCTGCCACTTTTCCCAGTTGCTAAACAGGGAAAGTGTCCAAAACCACTGCTTTTCCCATTGTGGCCTGGGGACAGTGTTTGCAGCCAGCACTTGTCCCCACAGTGGCTGGGGAAAGTGATTGCTGCCAAAACCCCCTGTTGCTTCAGGATCAAGCCTGCAGGTCATAGGTTGCTGACCCCTGCACTGCACTAAGGGCTAAAACTTGGGAGGGTGTTTTTAACCCCACTTTCTGCTAGGTTACATTTCTAGGCCTTACACTTGCTAGACCAGGGCAGGCAATTATTTTGGGCAGAGGGCCCCTTACTGAGTTTTGGCAAGCTGTCAAGGGCCACATGCGTATCCCTTCCCCTTGATAGGTGTCCCACCCCCTGGTTACCATCTTGGGCCCAGAAGTCCCTCCCCTTCCTCCTGGAAGTACTTCTTTTGGGAAGAGGGTTTGCCATCTTAGACTAGGGAAAAAAAACAACAAATTATATACTACAAATCAAACATCCATAATGATATATTTTAATTTAATTTTAAAAAAATATTTTTGTCATGATGTGTGTGTGCTTGTGCTGTATGTACAGAAGTGATTGCATAATAGCTCAAAATGCAGTCTTACTCTTGTATAGTGTTTGGGGTGTGCAGGGATATGCGTGTATATGATATTTGTGTAGGGAGGGAGGGTGTAGCTGTTGGGGTTGCAGGAAGGGTTTGAGGGTATGTGGGGTGTGCATGGGAGCTCCCCTGTACATGTCCCCCTGAGCAAGTTACCACCCACCCCTGCCTTGCAACAGCCCAGGGCCTGAGTGCCCTATGTCACCTCTTCACCACCACCAACAGCACACAGCCCCAGCACGCCCCGTGCCCACTCTGCACCACCTGGCTGTGGCATGTCCTGCTGCCCCTGGGCATGCAACACTGGTGGTGGGGAGCAGAGCGTGCAGCTGCGACTCTGCACAACCTGCACCGGCATCCAGGCTGAGCAGCAGCAGCAGCTGGGCAGAAACTTTGTCCCATGCTGCCACTGCTCAGCTCAGATGGGCGAAAGCGGGGTCAGGGCTGTGCATGCTGGTCCCCGCTTGTACTGTGGGGTGGGGGGCACTGGGAGTGAGTGGGTGCGTGGAGCAGTGACAGCCGGATGGGAGCACGGGGCCTGTGCCAGTGTCCTGGGGCTAGTGTCGGCAGGACCCAGAGCAGGGCAGCAGGAGTGCAGGGTCCCAGCTGGCAGGGGCTCTATGAAGCTGGGCCAGCTCACCTCTCTCCCTGCGGGTGCCCCCCAGCCCAGCTCCACAGACCCCTGCCAGTGCACACCACGCACTCCTGCTGCCCCGGTCTGGGCTCCACCAGCATTGACACCAGAACACCAGAGGGAGCCCCGCATACCTGCTCACTCCCAATCCCAAGCCACCCGCTGCTGCTTTCCCCACTTTCCTGCCCTCCCACCAGCCACTCCTGCACCATGTGGCTCCCAGCTGCTTGGCCACAACCACAGGACTCAGCAGGAGCCGGCCTGGCCCCAAGGACTGAGGCAATCACCTGCAGTCCTCCCCGTGTTTTTACCCAAATTTCCCACTCCCGTGCAGAGAGGCACAAACAACTTCATGGTCCCAGGCCAGAAGCCTGTGCTAGGCAGGGGGAGCAGGAGTGGGGGGCGAAGCCGTGTGGACCTTGCTGTTGCTGGGTCCTGCCGTGTATTCCCCTGGGTCCTACTGCCCCTGTCTCCTGCCATCTTTGACAGCCAGCTAGGGGCAGACAAGTATTTATTTTCTAAATTTTTTTTAGGGGCCTGTGGGCTGGATAGAATGGCCTGGTGGGCCGGATGAGGCCCATAGGCTGTATTTTGCCCACCCCTGTGCTAGATAGATGCATACAGAGGCACATACCTGTCTGGGCAGAGTGTACCCTACTGAACATGTGCAGTAGCCACATGGACATTTGCACATCCAGATGGGAACATCTCTAAAAAGATCACTTGGACTTTTCTCCATCTCCCTTTCCAAGATCCTGGAAGTCTCATAATCTGCACAGTTCCATGTAAAGTTGTGCCCTGAATTCTAATCTGCATCATCACCAATACAGATTTGGGAAATCATTTCATAATACTGTGCCATCTTGCATTTATAACTTGTATTTTTCACTCTAAAGAACAGCACTGTGCTATATTGTCCCTACATCTCTCACCAAATTCTCTGTCCATTTTACTTTTTATAATTCCTCCTTTGCAATTAACAAATGGCAAGTCTTGATTCTCATATCTATGCTCTCATTAATAGGGAACGATTAACTACAGAGATGCTTCAAACACTATTACAGATCACTGACCCAAGAGTCTCAGCCCTGTGGACTTCACTGTCATACAAACATACCTCTCACTTGGGCAGTTTAGAGACCCAAGGCCCAGCCACATAAGCTTCACAGACAACACATAAATACCAAACAATTCAAACAAACATTTCATCAACTCCCTTTACACAAAAGCACAGATTCCATAGTTATGTCTTTACATTGTGGTTCACTGGAGATGTTAGGAGCATACAGCGGCATTTGGGCAAATGCAGATTGTTCACTCCATTGACTATCAGTTTCCCAGACAGTTTAATTTATTCCCTACCTATGCATGTACCATTCACAACCATGCTTTGCTTAGAGTCCTGGAGACCAGGAATCTATAGGTCTTCTTCTTGTTCCATGCAAGAAATCATAACAGGTTTGGGAATAGAAAAGCCTGCTCAGTAAAAGAGAAGTGAGCAAGATCAGGATTTATTTTAATTGCTTCTCAGCCCAGTGAGCTAAGATGTGACAGTCTCTATTCAAGTTTTAATATCTTAACTGTTTTCTATGAAGAATTAGCCAATATTTTATACCTAACATTTCTTTGCTGGAGGCACATTACAGTCTGCCTGAACATACAAGAAATAGCTCGTCAAAAAGAGGTGAGCAGTGCGCTGTGCCCCCTGTAGGAGGTCCAGGGATCATTACACACCAGGAGACATAAGCTAATAAGCTATTTGCCATTTCTAACCTGTAAGACAACAAAACCAGCCCAATATTGTCTGAGTGATTGTACACAAGTTATGTTCATAGAACCTCTGTCCTCTAGAAACAGTAGGTCGAGGTAGATCCACACCAGTGCAGTGCTCCTGAAATTCCTTTCCAAAAGAGATGGACAGTGACCATCTTTCAGACAAGCTCCTGGACCTTTCAGACTAAATCATTATTAAAAGTGGCCCCCAGGAATTCATTGGGTGCAGTGACTGACTGGCCTGGATCTAGTTTTGCTGCACAACAGGAGCAGTGATCTACTCTTTGCTAAAACCGCCTACTCTTGCTCATCTTTTTAGCAGGGGAGTGTCAACCCCTACCTCAAAGGACCATGAGAATCAGTGTTTCCCTTCCTCTTTAACATGGGGAAAGAGAGAGGCCAGCTCTTGTCTTCCCACTTTCACTCTTTTCCTCTCTGGGAATCAGAGAAAGCATTTTCAGCTACTCCAGATCTTCTGCAATACAAGGACCACTGTGGCTAACCCCAAGTCCCTTTACCTAGGACTCTAAGACAGGGCTACTGAAATAGTGGGTTGTGACAGGAGTGGCTCTTTTGGGGCCTTGAGTGAGAGACATTGTTAGCAGGTTCTGTTCACGATGGTAAAGGAATGGAGAGCGGGGGTGGAAAAACTGAGAAAAAGGGGAAAAAGAAGAGAGCACAATTCAAAGATGGAAAGCAGGATGGACAGAAAGCAACAGAGAGCAGAGGCAGGAAAAGAAATATTAAACGAGATGTGGCAGAGGTTGCAGACATGGTCATCGACTGACAAGCCACATTGATAAGTAGAGACTGTGGACCTCACACAAACCTAAGTCATGAATATGTCCTTAAGCTTGTATATAAGCAAATCCAAGCAACTAATAAGTTTAAATTTAAGCTGCATGCAATAGCCTGGGAAAAATAGAACAGAATCTATCAATCAGGGCCATTAACATTAGGCTTGGTCAAGTCCAAATAACTGCTTTTAGATAGTGCTTAAAAGTAATAATTGCTCTTTTGCTCTTTGATAAGAACTGAATTGTATGGAATCAGTTCTAATCCTACTGAAATAACAGTATCTCTCTAAACTGAATATGCAAAGTGAAAATGTAGGTCCTGTATAGAAAATAAATAAAATGGGGACTTAAAGAAGTTCTGGAGGTGTGAATCCAGGAGCACTGAGAAAAAGGAGGAGTCTAGCACCAAAACCACCTGTTGTCTGCCCTGGCCATTTTCATGGGGCTTGTGATAAACTGCAGATGAGTGGCTAAAACAGAAGGCCTGAAAGACTGTTTCAGAATGAATCTTCGCAGATGTTACAACTAGTCAGGTCAGCAAAGTGAAAGAAACATGGAAGCAGCATTCCCAGACAATGGGGGAAAAGAGATAGGAAATTCCCCCTTTCCAGAACTGTAATTTTCACAAGGACAAAAATCTCAACTAGTAGGCTTCTTCCAAATCCATAGAAAAAAGAGTTTGGTCCAATTTCCAAAGTCTCAGTGGCACAAGGCACTTGGAATAAAACCAATAAGAACATAAGAATTGATATTTACTGGGTCTGACCATAGGTCCATCCGGCTCGGTCACCTTGACTCTCTGCCCCACGTATGGGCCCTGTGTTCCCCCCCTTCCATCCCTGTTGGTGTTCAGGCTAAGGAGTCCTGTGTTCCCACCCTTCCATCCCTGTTGGTGTTCAGGCTAAGCAAGCCAGCAGCGAGCCTCCCCTTCCCTCTTGTGTCCCCACCCAGGCCCCAGCCAAACACTAGGGCACCTGTGCCAGGAGTGCCCCCATGACCAACAACTGGGGGGGGGGTACTGCAGGCCCCCACCAGAGAAGGGTGCCTCACTACTGGTACCCCTAGCACCCTAGCTGCAGCACCCAGCCCCGCCGCAAGCTCAGGGGACCCAGTACCTCAGTCGCTGACAGGTCCCAAGGTGGGAGAGGAACAGACAAAAGAGGGGAGGGAGCAGGGTGACCCCCACCCCTGACTCTGCACCTTCTGCTAGTACCCCACGCCCTGCACAGTCCCATGCTGCCCCCTCTCGCTGGAGCTGATCCACCTGCAGACTGCCCCATGGCTGAGTGGGTGCTGGTCCTCTTTGGGCAGTATTCCACCACCAAAGCAAAGTGGAAGGCCCTGGTGCAACTCAGGCCCTCCAACATGGAAGAGGTCTCCCTCCAGCCCACTAAAAACTGGAACACATCCCTTTTACCACTCCCGTCTTCCCAAGCTGCACCAGACACCCCATCCCCCAGGAAAATAAAAAGAGTTGATTCTGTGGAAGAAGATCCAAGATAGCCAGGCCATCCCAGAGAGGAGTCCATGAAGGAGACCCCCCTCCACGTGCCAACCAAGACCTGTCCCCCAGCATTGCAAATGCCAAGGCACAGGCCTCGGCCACCCCTGGGGTGGGTCTGGCAGCAGAGCCCTTGTCCTATGACCATCTGGGGGAGGTGGGAGCCCTCATGCCAGTGAACCCCAAATGAGAAGAACCACTTTGCCAGGGCTCTGGGGAGGGCACTGACACCATCAGGGAGCCTGATGAGTCTCTTCCTGCGCCCCTGCAAACCATCTCAGAGACCATGCCAAACCCACCCTGTGGTCCTGACACAGAGGAGGTCATAACAGGTTCCCCCAACAAGCAGAACAATCCTGAGGGGGACCCTGCACAGACTCCCTCTGCATTCTGTCCTGCCACCCCCACCCCAATGGGCTCCACCAGTGTTGGGTTCAGTCAGTGTTCCTCCAGTCCTCTGTTCTTGCACTGGCTGGAGGGGTGGGAGGCCATGGCCCAGGGGGCCAGGCCACCCCTCTCCTGGTCCCTGCCAGGCAGGGCTTGTCCTCTAAGGGGCCTGAAGGGAGCAGGAAGCTGCTTCTCACCCCAGGCTGGGCATGTAATCATGAAAATTTAAGTTGATATACATTGATAAAAAAAATTAATAAAATCTGAAATGATTAAAAATTAAAATTAAAATTTAGCCATGAACATTATTAAAAAAAAAAAAAAAATCAAATTCTGCCAAACCTATTTATAACAAGAAATTTGGTCTTTGCATCCTGGTCTGTTAATTGACCCAGTCTATTTGTGGATAGTTGAAGTCTCCCATTATTACTGTGTTTGCTGCTGTCACAACTTCTCTCAACTCCCTTAGCACTTCTAGCTCACTGCTGCCATCCTGGTCTGGGGGTCAATATCTCCCTAGATGTATGGATACTTTTTTCCTAGTGAAACATGGGGTTTCTATCCACAAAGATTCTACAGTACCTCTCTTATTAGTTGAATATTTATTAAAATAAGCCATATCTAAATATTGGGTATAGACTGGGGGGAGGGATGTGGATTTTAGCAACCTCAGCAAATTTAAGACAACTTGCAGCAGATCTATGTGCCATCCTCCTCTTCCTTCCTGAATCTTCCCAGACCACAAAAGTGAAAATCTATATGATGTTGTTGTGGATAGCTAGACAAGTGTTTAGTCTTGTACTTTGGGGTAATAAATGACTAAGCTACTAACTTGTTGCTTGCTTATCAGTAATCTGACTCGGGTGGTATTAGTACCCTACCTGGTAAGAGGGAATGGAGGATCACTGGGAATTGTGACTGTAGCTTAATTTGGTGTGTAAAAAGGTTAATGATTAAGGGAACTGTAACTGTCCCTTAATTCTGTGGCTAAGATTGCAAAAGAGATCCTGATCACAGCTGGACCACAGTCCTGTCTCTCCAAAGACTGATCAGTGCCAAGTTTGTGGGATAAGAGAAAGAAGATCAGGAATAAAAAGGAAAAATGGATTTCTCCTCCAAGTAACTGGCCATGTGCACATTCTGTTGTGGATGTACCTACAACTTGTGCTTGATTTCAGAGGCTTTTCTGGCTAGTAGAAAAAGCATGACATGCACTCACCCTGCTCATTCTGAATCATCAAAAATAGATCTGGAAAGGACCACAGGGGGGTCATCTAATCTATTTCCTGCTCCGAGGTAGGATCAACTATGCAAACTTACATACATACATATACATACATATGAAAGCCAGTGTTCCAGGTGAGGTAAAGAGGCTTACAAGCATGCTATTGTCTTCAGGATGATAGACCTAGTCATGAGAGTTCATTTCAAGCATGCGAGTCCACAAGCAGTTGAGGCTTCCCCATGGGTGAGATTCATAACAAGGACACAACTATTTCACCTAAGAGCATGCTGGATGCTTTAGTACTGGAGCTACTGGACCAAGTCTGTTGGTTCAAAAGCAGTGTCAGCCTCATAAACCTCTGAGCCATACACTGCCTCTGTCCCAAAGGAGCCACGGGCCTGCCACATTTAGGCCTTGGCTGGGAAGAGAGGTTCAGCCAAAACACTCCTCTTGAGCACTGGGTTATTACTGCTACTACTATAACTGCTCATGCTCCTTCACCAGAAACAATTCCCGGTAACTTCTGCCTGTCATAGAAAGAGAAATGCTAAATCCTAGTCACTGGACATTATAAAGGTTTGTTCCATATTTGGCTGCTCTCGATTTCTGTTCTCAGCCCCCGTATTCTGTCTGGGTCTAAACATCAGTCCCTATTTTGAACCTACCCTGGGATCATTTCTCTACTCTTCCCCTCCATCCCTTCCAGCACTCCAGCAGAGGCTCCCTGAGCTGGTCCCCCCAGCCGCTTCTCAGCCCTGCTCCTGGAGTGAGCAGGACGTTGTTGTGGAGCCTGTCATGCTGACAAGGGCAAGCAGGGAGATTTCACAAGAGGCTTCAGTCTATTTTATCGTTAAATTCTCCCCGGGGCCTATTGCTAGCTTCACGTGTTACTGGCGTTGCTGGAAATTACCCGGTACCTTTCTGACCCCGCAGCGCTGGCACTTCCCACCAGGGACAGTGCCCCAGGACACATGCACGACACTTCCACTGCGTGTCCGAGCCGGGCAGGGCGGCAGCGGCGCAGTCAGCGAGCAGACGGGGCGCGCGCTCCTCCCTCCGGGACCGCAGCTGCTGGCGAGGTCTGGGCAGCAGGAACTGGCTGCCCCCCGCTGCTTCCTGC
>NW_005842714.1:242000-250696 GCF_000455745.1 Alligator sinensis
CGCCCCGCCCCGCCCCGGGCTGCCGCAGAGCCGCCGCCGCGCGCGGGAGCCGAGCCGGGCCGGGCCTCGAGGGGGGGCGCTGTGTCCCTTCGGCCCGTCTGACGAGCTCGGGTCAAGCTGAGCTGCCGCCGAGTTAGAACAAGAGGGTCAAGCTACTCGCAGGGACCCGCACAAACGTTATTCCTGGAGATAAGCAAGTCTGGCTCAGAAACATTTTCTGAAGCTAATTCTCACCCACATCACTGGTGCTTGCAAACCAGACTCAGGGCTAGTCTGGGTTCCTGGCACAGAGGAGCTTCCTCACTTCACAAGGATGCCAGGAAGCCCCAGGCAGGGCGAGGAGCTCTTGACCAGCACCATGAAGCGTCTTGACAGGTGCTTAGTTCCACAACTTGGACTTCACCCTGTGCTACCAATTTTTCAACAGCGTGTTCTTAGATGAATCGTTCTGGTCACCTCAGACCTTATTTTCATGTCATTTAGCCAGTGCCAAGAACCATGGGAAGACCACAGTTATTTCTGTGCTTTTGGGTTCATTATAGTGTGTGCAGGTTACATTGCCTGAGAAGACAAGACTCACAGAACAGGATGTGGAGAGCCGTCTTACAGCGGGAAGTCATAAGAGCAGACTGAGGTTACTATACAAATCTGAATGCTTGGGAGACAATCCCTGTGGGGGTTTTGGGAATATTTAGAGATCTTTTCCTTTCATGGAGCTGTTTGTCTGACATCCCCATCAGCAACAACGTAGGCTCAAGCATCTGTCTGTCTGTTCCTGACAAATCTTAGCAGAAGGGTAGGCAGGCAGGCCAGACGTGGCTTTTCCTGTCCTCATGAAAGCAGTAGCTGAGCAGTCAGGGAGAGGCGTACGAGACAAAACTCCCAGGGATTAAATAACAGTGACTACAGTGAAGAGATTGGAGGGCAAGGGTAGCAAATCAGCTGAACTGGGAGTTGTCTTAATGAATTGGGAGGGCATATCTTAATGGCTAACCTAAATCACCATGGTTCTTGTGCGTCCACTTCCTTTTCCCTCCCCTCACCCTGTGTGCAGTTTTGAAAGGGTAAATAGGGCAGGAATATGGAGGGAGAAATGAGGTGCACGTGAAGGTTGAGAGAGGTGTATTAACAGCCCGAGTATGAAGCTATCCACAGCCACCAACAGGAAACACCTAACCTGTTCTGTACCAGACGCTCCACAACCGTTCATTCTCACACATGCTGTATGGGACTCAAGAGCACCTGGCAGCCAAAAACTTCACCCTCCAATTTATCTGTGCTGGCCACTGTTTGTCTACCCACTTTTAAGATCCAGCAGATTGGAATCCTCACCCAGTACTTTTTAGCATGTCCCCTTCTGGCAAAGGGGCTCATCCCACAGCCCTGCCCCTGGGCACCCCTAGTTTTAGGTTGCTTGTATCAGCTGGATTTGCCTTCAGATACCCAGTCCAGCATTCTTCAGAGGTGTAAGACAAGACTGTCCAACTTCTGAATGCCCCAGGACTGCAGGCCCCCGGCCACACACTTAATGGGTCTCACGCGCCCCCCGGCTGTGCCACACACTGTGCCATGTGCTTCTCTCCCCACCAAGCTGCACCACGCAGGGTCCCCCTGAATCTTCCAGCCACAGTCTCCCTCAGCCTATACACTGCCTTAGCCCCATGGGTGGGGTCAGGCAATGGAAGCAAAAGGGAGCAGGAGCCTGGAGACTGCAGTGGCAGCAGAAGGAGAACAGTGGAGGAGAGCACCCAGACCAGGAGTTGGATGTTAAACCTTGGGGGTGGATGTGGAGCCCACCAGTTGAGTAGTCCTGGTCTAAGACATTACCAATGGCCCCCCATTTGCTGCTGCAACAGCTCTCCCCAGCTTCTCACCTAGCTCAGGGCCCAGAGTGTCCCAGGGCTCCCTCCTCTCCTAACTACACTCCCCCACACCAGGTCTTTGGCCAGCATAATGGACATGCTGGGATGCTGCTGAGAAGCCCCTGTAACTTCAGGTTGGGTCCAAGATTTCAAAACACAACTGAGCATGCACTTTCGACTGGATGTTCCCTGTGAGGAAAGTTTACACTTGACATTTCTTACAAATGATTTTTATTGCACATCTGATAAAACCCAGATGATATGGTATCAAAAATAAATGACATTTATATATTACAAAAGTCCACATCATGTTTTTTTGAAGAGTCTGGCTTCTTTTTACCATTGTACCTGTGTTACTAAATAAGGCCCTTGTATTTGCATCATTTCAAAGCCTGGAAAGTCAGCAGATCTCAAAAGATTAAATAAAAAAAGATGAACTTTAAGGGTCTATGACTTCCCCAAGAATCACAGATATAGCCAAGAGCCTGGCGGTGGGCCAACGTGGAAACGCATTTAAGATGAGTAATGAGGTACAGAAGGTTTCTAGTGCTCATTACATCTGTCTCCTTAAAACAAGTAAGATCTCGCTGTCAGGGACATAAGATTGGCCTGGGCCATGCTGGCAACTTGAGAGAAATCCACGTACCATTTGCAGCTCCCTCTGTCACAGGGGTGTGGCCTGGAGATACCAACAGAAAGTTTCTGTTGTTCAGAGCAACAGAAACTTTCCTTCTAGTATGGTAGGATATCTACCATGGGACAATGGAGCTCAAAGGAATTTGGCCTGCTTTTCCTGAAGACCTAAAGATTTTCTGTCATGTAGACAGGATCTCATTTCAATACTAGTGCACTCAGTGAGACCTTTGGGAAGTAGTATTCAGGATGGTCTGCCTGTAAAGGCACAGATTAAAAGCATGGCTAAAATACAGCCTTTTAGAGAAGAGGGAGGACAAGAGAAGAGTGACAGAACTGAAAGGAAAAGGCTAGTGAGGATGGAAAAAAACAGTGAAATGGAAGGGGAAAGAAAGAAGAGCCTAAAGAAAGAAGAGAAAAAACAGGCAGAACACCCATGCTAACTCTGTGCTAAGGAGTGAAATGGATGACACAGCAGGCATGGGGTAGAATGAGCAGCTCTGCAAGTCAGTGGGAATGGTTGCTTCTCAAGAGTTCCAGTCCAACCTCCAATCTCTGCTATTTGAGCAACTCATCACAAGAGGGAGCAATGCACTAACTGGTTTGTACAAACAGCTCAAATTCATGTGCTCGGAAAATTCTAAGGGGGCAGAGTGAGGTTTCTGGTTTATTCCAAAAGTTCCACCTCTAGAACCAAGTCTTGAAAGAGTTCTGGACATTAGGGACAATGAGAAGAGTCTTAGACCCTGCAGAGGAGAAATGCATGTGTGCAGAAATGGCTGGACAAAGGAGAAGAGGCTTCATTTAATATCGTTTGCCTCTCTTTTTCTTACCCCTATGTTGCTGCTTCTCTTTCCGTGCCCCAGCTGTGGTAAAGGTAATGCAGTGAGCATCTAAAAAATCCAGGAGCTTTCCCAGCCCAATCTTGATGCCATTCTGCTTCAACTCAGCTTGCAGTTCAGCCAGCTCCAAGGGCTCATAAAAGAGTATCCTCCGATAGAGAGCTGGGTTTGAATGGATGTAGCGTCTCACTGCCTCCTGTTTATCTGCATCCTGTGTGGCAGTCTGAGATGCTGGGACCCCCTCATTATCATCTTCTTCCAATGCAAGGGCACAGGTCTCAAATTCATTGGCAGATGAACTGAAAGTAAGAGCAAGTGAGAGAGCAAGGAAGAGTCAGGGAATAAGGCGTTCATGGATGTGAATGTAAATGTCTAACAGAACAGGTTTAATAAGGGCCCACATTCTGCAAGCTTCCCCTTCTCAGCTGTGCCAGTGCCTCCTCTATTCCAGTCCTGTGGTCCCCTGCTGCTGCTTCTCCCTGCTGACCTGCACCATCTGCTGTCATTCTACTTTTGTGCGTAGCTTTGTCATGAAGGTCTGTTGTGGCTCTGCTATTGCAGTCTTGGGCCCACATATAACTCTACAAGTGCCCCTGAAGTAAACAGACCCTTTCCCAAGCAACAGAATATCAGCCACAGCAAATGATATCAAACTTACTTTTGTGATCTGATAAAAGTTCACTTGGAATTAGAATGAAGGCACTCATGTGGGTCACCAAAGCCTCAAATGATAAAGGACAAACGATAATGATAAAAGGATTTTTGTAGTTTGCAGGGGTGCACATCCTATCCCACACCAATGACTACAATTCTGTTGCTATTTCAGTAGTTTATTTTAGTCTTACCTCTGTGACCCAAAGGAATGGTCCGTTCCATCCCCCGAAGACGTTGTAGATTCATGTGATGCTAAGAGCATCTGCTCATCAGTGCTGATTGCCAGAGAACCTTTAACTGGAGATCCAGCAAGAGACAGAGTTACTTCATTTTGCCTGCTGGCATCTCCTGCATGAGTTTTGGTTTCAGCAGTCATCTTAGCTGCTGCACAACTTGTTGTAGAGGGGCCCATTAAGTTGTCATCACTGCTCCCCAGAACGGGCAAGGAAGGGACCAAAATACTCATCTTCTGCTTGCTCGCTCCGCTTGAGGCTTTGGAACTCTTTGTTCTCACTGCAGTCCCATCTGCCTCGGATGGGCTGCAATGCTTGGCAATTGCTTTCCACAAGCGGGGCTGGGAGGATGAGATTTCATCCTCTGAATCGGACTCCATGACCTGGTGAGTGTACTGGAATATCTCCTTCAGCTTTAACACCATCTGATGTTTTGGGAGAGGACGGACTCCAAATCTAAAATATAAAAGGTAGAATTTTAATTAAATACAGTACTTTTAGGCTAACATGGTGATGTCCCACACTACTGGCACTGCAGCATGGCTTAGAGAAGGGAATGGAATTACACTATGGAGGCTACAGTCCAGGCATTAGCACTATTAGCTGGATCTCAAATAACACTTCCTGGAGCCCCATCAAATTGTTGGCTCTTATCTCTTGCTGTACAAGGGTTTCTCTGTCAAGGCACTTCCCTCAGGTATCTGCAAATTAAGAAACTGTTTGCGTTTGTGGAAGTAACACTAACCTGTTCAACTCCTTCTTAAGCTCTGGCGTCTCCATGATGGAGTATTCTGGCATTGGTGTTATTGGAACCTTGGGAGGCAGGTTCTTCTTTGGGCAGACAGGCTCTGTAGCAGGATGAAATTATTAGTTAGAATAAATCTGTACAGTTCTTGGACTAGTTGCTACAGTCTGGTCTAAGTGACAAGTATTACAAGGTCACATAGGAGTAATTTTTATGGCACCATTTTCCTGCAATGATTTCCAAAGCACTTGACCAGTTACATCTTGTTTGTAAAAGAGAGGAGCTTCAATGATAGGTTTTATCTATGGACTCACCCTTTTCATGGGGTGTTTTACTTTAAAGCAGCGGTTCCCAAACTCCGACAGATTGCACACCACCAATTTAAAACGATATAAGTACCACCAGCACATTTTTCAGTTCAACTTTAAGTACCACTAGCAAATTTTTGTCATATAAAGTAATTATAATAAATCAGTTAACACGTATCACTGACAGGTTGTCTGTGTATCACTGGTGGTATCCGTACTGCAGATTGGAAACTGCTGCTTTAAAGCATAAAACAATTTGATTTAAAATAAATGAAGTGTTGGTCATAAAGATCCTCAGTTGTAAGTTGAGGCAGCTTTTGAAAGCTGACAAAGTCTATGTTAATTGAACGCTACAGCAATGTGCTCCCTTGGTATAGCATGTTGCTATGGTGACATAATGGCTAAAAATAACCATACACCACCAGCACAGTGCAGTATAGGCTGTTACTGCGTTGTCATTTAGTACCTCCAAAAAGAAGTACCAAATGATGGTGCAGTAACAACAACGCTGTAGGGGCACATGTAGATGCTCCAGTGAGTCTTAAACTTCTGGAGACCAAAGTTACATTGCAGACTGAGGTCAAAGGGAAGTGGTGATACATCCACCTCCTAATGCCCTATCACACGTGTGCTTTACTGCAGAGCTGCTCCACAGTAAAGCATCACCATCTACACTTGTGCCTGTATTAGGGTGCAGTAAACTAATTAACACTGCTGTAGGATAGTACTGTCCAGGACAAGTAGTCTCTTTTCCAAGATCTTTCCAGGAATCAGTTTGACCTTAATCCCTGGAAAGATCTTGAAAAAAATTATCAAAGAAATCATTCTTGACAGGCTAACAGAAGGAGACATTCTGAAGGATAGCCAGCACGGGTTTGTTGTGGGTAAGTCTTGCCTGACCAATCTCATTTCCTTCTATGACCAGGTGATCTTTCACCTGGACAAAAGGGAAGAGGTTGATATCATATATCTGGACTTTAAAAAAGCCTTTGACCTGGTGTCCCACGATGTCCTCGTGGAAAAGTTGGGAAACTGTGGCCTCGACTACACTACAGTCTGATGGCTGGGGAATTGACTCTGAGTTTGGACCCAGAGAGTGGTAATTGATGGAACTGAATCAACATGGCACTCGGTGACCAGTGGTGTCCTCCAAGGCTCCATTCTTGGACCTGTACTCTTTAATGTCTTTATAAACGATCTGGACTCTGGTGTCAGAAGTGGACTGGCCAAGTTCACTGACAACACCAAACTTTGGGGAAGAATATCCACACTTGAGGATAGGCTGGTGATCCAGGCCAACCTCAATAGGCTTGCAAGGTGGGCGGATGAAAACCTGGTGGCAGTCAATATGGAGAAATGCAAGGTGCTCCACCTCAGGAAAAAAGCCCACATAACACATATAGGCTCAGCAGTGTTACACTCACTAGCACCACAACCAAAAGAGACTTGGGGGTCATGATTGACCACAAGTTGAACATGAGCCACCAGTGCAATACTGCAGCTGGCAAAGTGAACAAAACTCTGGCTTGCATCTCTAGCAAGACTGATGCATCTCTAGCAAGACCCAGGATGTCATCCTTCCACAGTACTTGGCCTTGGTGAGGCCGCAGCTGGAGTAGCATCCAATTCTGGGCTTCACAATTCAGGATGTGGAGAAGCTTGAAAGAGTCCAGAGGAAAAAAACGTGCATGATCAAGAGAACAGGCCTTATGAAGAGAGGCTGAGAGCCATGGGACTCTTCAGCCTGGAGAAGCACAGGCTCAGGGGTGACTTGGTGGCAGTCCATGAGGGGTGTGCATCAGGATCTGGGAAAATGCCTGTTCACAAAGAGCACCCTAAGGGATGACAAGGTCCAATGGTCACAAACTCCTGCAAGACTGTTTTAGGCTGGACATAAGGAAAAACTTTTTTACTGTTCGAGCCCCCAAGGCCTGGACTAGACTCCCCCCAGAAGTGATGCAAGCACCTACTCTGGACACTTTTAAGAAACATTTGGATGCTTATCTTGCTGGGAACCTTTGACGCTAGCCGACTTCCTGCCCTTCAGGCAGGGGGCTGGACCTGATGATCTTGCGAGGTCCCTTCCAGCCCTAATATCTATGAATCTATCCTACAGTGGAGTACTTACATGCACCAAAACGCACGTGTAGACAGTGACCAGGGCTAGCTGGGGCACGAGGGTGCTACAGTGCAGGGGCTGAGTTCTCCAGGCCCCCTGCCAGCTGGAGCTGCTCTGTCCTGGTTCAGTGTGCTGCAGTCTCATGCACATGTGTAAACACTGAGCCTGGGAGCAATAAACTCTGGCCCAAACTGCACTGGAGTTTATTGCTACATGCTAATAGCACATGTAGATTCATCCATCATGTCCTAAGTAATATTCTTAGATCTTGGATGAAAGAGCAATGCAAATGTAAAGAAATGTAAAATTATTAACCAAATAAGAAACAGCCTACAGAGGTACTAAGGGATTAATACAAGTACTTACGAGGAGTCTTTAGTAGCTCTGTGTTCTGGGCAGCAGCTGCAGCTGACAACCTCTGTGTGAGAGGAATTACCTCTGGGAGATCATCTTCGTCTCCATTCCAACTGTCCCAGACTTTGGAATCCAAAAAGCTTAACCTACTACCCACTGAAGGCCGTGTCTCAACAGGACTCTTTTTGTCACAGGACAAAAGTTTTCGTGTGTCAAAAGGACTCCCTCTAAGAGGGGTACTACCTCTGACTTCCAGGAGTCTTGTTGGGGTTTTCCACTGTTCCTCTTTAGGGTCACTTTTACTGTTGGTTGTGCTGTTATTTGCACAATCAGACTTCTCAGGCTCTTTGCTGGTCTCTCTGATTGGTGACAGATATTCAACATCCCAGAAGGCATCATCAACTGGGACTGGGGGATCATCACCCAGCAAGAAGTTGCTACTTGGTGAAAATGGAGTTGCATCTTTTTCTTCCTCACTGTCCTCTACCTCAACCACACTAATGTCTGTTTTATTTGCCAAAGACTGCTTATGGCATGGAGGCACTTGTCTGGCTAAAGAAGGGCTTTCTGAAGACTTTTCTTTTACACTAGCACAGTTAGGGGAGAGTGGACTTGTAGGCACAGGAGAAATGGGCAGAAAGTCTTTTGAACACTGACCCAACTGGCTGCCGGAAGAGTTCCTTTTGCTGACTGAGTTGTCCAGATGGAAAGGTTTTTCTGACAAAGTCACTGGCAACCCACCTGAAGTTGGTTCAGGACTGCTTATGATGGTCCTAGAAGGCTTATGGCTATTATTATCTACCACTAAAACTTCAGTTTTGTGCGTGGATCCCTGATGATTCAAATTTCTCATACTTGAAACTTGGGTCTGTGTCGAGCAGTTTCTGCTTTTGCTCAACGGAGGCGTGCCTGGCCCCAGCCATGATGCATCCATGCTAGAACTCTC
>NW_005842714.1:250706-267543 GCF_000455745.1 Alligator sinensis
ACACAGGTACCTGCCCAGCTGTTCACATGCGTCTCTGGCAACACCTCTGCAACAGCATTACTATGCACCTCATTCTGAATTCCAAGTGAGACTTGAGACAGCCTCTGATGTACTTCCTTGTCAACAACTGATACAGGTTCAGATTTTGGCACCTTGGGATCTTGCTCTACTTTTTTACAGATATAATCCAATTTCCTAGAAATTTCTGTTTCCCTCAAAGAAGATCCAGAATCTGATTCCTCTTTTGTTTGTTTTAATTCAATTTCTTCATCAGAATCTGACAAAACAATAATATCAGGTTCTTTGTTCATGTGAGATGTGGCATCCTGAGTTTTGAGAATCTGTGATGAGGATGGTGAGAGAGACTTTTTCTTGTTTAAGTGAATGCAGGGAGATCTGTCTGGAAAAACTCTTCTCTTTATGTTCTCATGTCTTGAAGCAACACTCTGCTCACTGGCTTTGTAGAAGGGCACATCATCATGTGAGAGATCTCTTATTGGTGTTGATATAGGATGAATGCCTGTATATACTCTGGATAAAGTCTGATTTAATTTTGCAGATAAAGGGGATGAACCAATAGCAGGAAAAAGAGGTGTGCATGGCTTAATAAGAGGACTGTGACAGAAACTGCTCTTGCCCGACTCAAGGCCTTTCTGTGGCTGATGGCAAATTGGTGAGTTATTAATTTCAACACATTTCTCACTGTTGGTCTCTCCAGGGTCTTTGATATCTTCATTCAATGAGGCAGGATCACAATAGTTTCCCTGGGTTGCAGAAAACATGTGCTCATAACTTACATCAAGGGCTACATTGTGTTGATGACTAGGGAACAGCTTTTCCCAGGGATCTTCCTCCTCTTCATTTTGTGAAGCCTGATATGATCTGGAAACTCTGGGTGTTCTAGTGGTCCGTCTTTCACCAAAGAATGCACTGCAGGACATGGCATTATCACTGCACTTACAAGACTCATCCTGGCAGTGCACTGTAGTGATCTGTGTAACATTCATGCCTTCACACCTATCTGGACCTTGGATTTTCTTTTCTTGCGTAGGTAAATCACACCTAGATCTTCCCAGATTAATACTTCCCTTCCATTCTTTAATCTTGCTACATGTTGAGGAAGATTCAAATACCTTCCCCCCTTTGTCATCCACCTGTTGATTCATGTCTTGGGCCTTCTCTGATTCACTGTAAATGCTTTTCTCTGTGCATTCTTCCTCCTGTGGCTTGTCTTGAGCCATTTTTCGCTGTGTAGCAGCAAACTCATAGATTTCCTCAAGTTCCTGTTCATCCACTTTCTCATGGTCTTCCTCCTCTTCACCTTCTGGTTTCAGCAAAGCTATTTCTTCCTCATCTTCATCTATCCACATTGACTTCAAGAGCTCCTGGAAGTTCTCAGCTCTATTCTCACAATCCTCATCATCCCCCACAGAGAAAAGCTCCTCTCCTGAATCCACCCCAGATGGTTCCTGGTTCTCTCCAGGGCTGCTTCCGCATATAGCAATCAGTTCACTTACACTAAACCTGTAATGATACAATGAAAAGATTATTGTTTTCTCTCCTTCGATGTTGCTCCACTATTTGGATGCAATATGAGTGCCCTCATGCAGATTTCCTCATGAGAGTCATGTGCATGCCTTTCATGACAGGCATCTGTTCAAATCTAATGTCAGTCAGATTTCCCCTCTTCTAATAGGATGCACATATGAAAGCACCAGCCCAACAACTCAACTCTCAGACTAACTCTAAAGACCTTTACCTGACTAGAATTAAAATTCCCAGAAATAGACCAGGAGGCAAATAATGGCCCTTCCAAGAGGCAGGATCCCATTTATGCTTTTCCTGACTCAGTCTCTACCTTAGACTACTTCAGCTGAGAAGGTACTAGTGTCTGCAACAGAAGCCAGCAGACTCAGCACAGACAATCCCATAGCAGAGAATGTCTAATGCTATTAAGGGTATGCATTTACCACACTGTTATAAAAGGGGACTTAGATCACAGTAAAGATAAGGCCTCAATTTAGAAACTGGATTAGAAACAATGCTTGAGGAATCACATTTAGAAGACATACACCTTTCTCTACATCCCATTCCTAACATTATTTTACAATTATATATTACTTTTTGAAAAAAGATTCTTTCCCAGTGCAATGAACAAACCATAAATTATAAGGGGAAACTTGCTGACCGGTTGACAATACAGAGGAAAGTATTGTGAAATGCACAGAACATAAAGAGTATGTTTTTCTCTCATCTCCTTGAGTGTCAGTCACATTAAGGTTCATCTGTAACACTAGCAGGTTAAAACTTTTGGAGAGAAGTGAGATTTTTAATTTGACAGATTCTGTTTCATTTGTCCTTATTTTTAAAGGTTTGCAGCTGGAGAGTCACATAATGATGGTAAGACTAATACTGTAAGTCAGTATTATACACACTATTTTCTTTCCCACAGCAAATCTTGCTAGAATTAATGGGACTACTTAGTGAAGTGCTTTGAGCACTCAGATGAAAAACATACTACTTCCCAGTATTACAGTGTCATGATCAGCCATTGTGGGAGGTCCCAGGACCAAATGCTACTATGAACACTATGAGCAGAACAGAATGGCTTGTTTCCCCTACAGGTGCAATGACTTATGCCAACAGTGGTAAAACTTGAGCCTAGCAGCAGGTAATACTAAGCAGGTATGACTTGGCAGAGAGACACAGTGAGAAGATGAGAGTTGTGATGCGTCTGTTAGCACATTCATAAGAAAAACATGCAGATGAGTAAGAAGTTCATTGAATCCATTCAAACCAGAAAAAGAAGATTCAAGTGTCCTCAGAATAACAACAAAGCACTGATACCCATTGAACATTTACGTCAAAAAGATTTCACTTAAACAAATGCAACCTGAGGACGGTCATAATTACAGAAACCTGGCTGCAAATACAAGAATTTGGACTCCAAATAAATCTAACGTGGGATCAGTGGTTAGAATGCAATATACAAACCTGGCTGCAAGAATCCTCACATCAGAGAGCACATGGGGATGGATATTAGAATCAGCAGAATAGAGGTACCGTAGAAATGCATACGTTGCCTCTGCTGTCACTTCACTCAGTAGCACTCGGCGGATCTGCAAATTTCCATCTTCTTCCACTAAAAAACCTTCGTTGTGAGCCTGATAGTGAAAGGATATGAAAAATAAAGCAAGGTCATCTGTTGGCAAAAGATGGGCACAGGAGACTCGGAACCAGATTTTCCTGATCAGATCAGACCTGTCATCCACTGAAGTGGCCAGTACTAGATGCTTCACAAGGATAGCAAGATGATCATATATGCAATGCCTTAAAGCAAGGTGGCAGGAGTGTTCTTCCTGTCCTCTGCAGTCACCTGCTTACACCCTGTAGCATAGCTGCACAACATTTGATTCCGTCCTCCATATAACTACCACACATTGCTAAGACTTATAAGCATTTTCCAATTCCTTTTTTAAACCAGTTGCCTCCTGGAACAGTGATTTCACAAGGTGACTGAAAGAAGAACACCATGTGAAGAAGAGTGCCTTTGAGTTGTTTTTAGTTTACCTGTCCTTAGTTGCACTGACTGACCACTCATACTCCTTTTATGGGACAACAGAAAGGAGGATCTGTTCAACTACTTCTATATCTTTGGTAACTTGAATAATACCTGTGAGGATCCACCTGCATTTGTCAAGACGCTTCTTCAATTACAACACTCTCCCATGCTCTTTGCACCCATTGCACCTACTGCATTCCCTGAGATTCTCTTAGGGAAGTACATGTCACACAAATGAAAAACACAGGGGCTCAGTTCTTCCCATTAACTCCCAATGGCTCAAGGTCTCTGACAATGGGAGACTTGGTCCTAACAACACCCTCTTGGCCAATAAATAGATCATATGGGAAACAACGCCCTGCAGAATAGAACCTAAGGGAAAATAACCACATGGAGGGAATTAAACATATAACATGGGGACCTGATCCAGCAACTCCTACTATATATACAAGCAGTTCTTACCCATGCAAACAGCTGATGGGACTACCCAAGTAAGAAAAGGTTGCAAACTGGGGTACAGGTAAGTAATAAAAGGAAGTTCACCTAGTTCAGAATGCACAGGGTTAACCCTTGTCTCTAGTTTCATAAAAGTGTCATGTCACAGGATGCATCTACACCACATCCCTGGTGCTGCCAGGGGTCCTCCCTCTGAAGCATGCCCAACTATCTACTCATACATACCAAACTGGAAAATGCAGTGGTGAAGCCACTCTGCGAACAACCCCCTTACACAGGAGTGGGCAATTATTTGGGTCCACAGGCCACATAGGGAGTTTTGGTGAGCTCTTGCAAGCTTGGTCAGCACCCCCTGCCTCCAATCTGGGACAGCACCCCTTTCTCCGCAACAGCTCACCAAAACTCCTTAAGTGGCTCTGCTCCACGCTTGGCCAGGCAGCTTGGATGGAGTCGCTGGTAGGGACGGTGTAGCAGGGGCAGGGAGCTGAGTCTGGGTTCGAGCTCTTTTGGCAGTGACAGCGCAGGGTCAGGGCCCAGGGAAGAGCTGAGATTTGCTATCCACATGCCCCTGCCTGTGGAACTCGTGCCTGTTGCAGGGCTGCGTGGGCAGCAGATCATGGCTCTGCTCCAGCCCCGGCCCCACGCTGTCATGGCCCCACGATCCCACCCTGTGATCCCAGTCTCGCCTGCCCATCCCACTTCTGAACACAGCTCTCCACCCACCTGCAGCCCCATCCCATCCACCCAGCCATTCGCCCTGCCCATGTGGGTCCCACCCCCAGTTGTCGGTTCAGAGTGGATGGGCTGGGGTGCCCGGGCAGTGGAGCTGGGTCTGGCAGCAGCAGCTAGAAGGAGCTCCTGCCACTGGGGCTGCTAGGAAGTGAGTCTGGATGCCATGTCGCCCCAGCCCTGTTGTGTGCCTAGGGGTAGCAGCACTGGCCACATGTGCCACGGCCTAAGCTGCTCCCTGTGCCTGGGCTAGGAGGGACCAAGGGACTCACCGCAGGCTAGATAACATACCTTGGAGGCCAAATCTGGTCTGTGGGCCGTATTTTGCCCACCCCTGGGTCATATTTTCCCCGTCTCAAGTACATCACAGGCGGAGAGCTCAAGAGCAACCCAGAGTAGTTTCAACACCACATTTCTGAGTTTGGCATGTATGAACAGGGGCAGCTGGGTAGGACACACCAAAGTTGTGCAGACACATGTACACAGGCCTTCTTGAGATGACAGTATTCAAGTAAACCAAGCCATGTTGAAAAGCTGCTCTAGGGGCTGCCAAGTAGCACCAAGTATAGATTAGGGTCAGCACCCATTGTCATGCTAGTGGGAGTGCGACTGGGATCATGCTGAGAACTGCCTGACACCAAACCCTACTGGGGAGCATGTGGAGCACTGCAGCTGCCTTGGCAAGCTCAGCCTTGCTATCTCAACAGTGAATGAAGGCATGGGAGGCATTATATTGGTTTGACCCTACTCATGAAGTTTATGCAAGAATGTAGCTAAGAACTTTCAACTGCTTGGTCCCTGGACTTTAAGTTCCCTCACTGTAGGAGAAAGACAAGGTGGGCTTACCTGACTGACATAATAGTTTGTGTTGGGTGACTATGAAAAACCAGAGACCAAACAGGTAGTTAGAACTTCGTGTGTTAATTGCTGGCAGAATGCTGGGGGCAGGCTTCATTCTCCACCTCCCACCTCCCACATACTACCACACTCAAAAAGACACCAGCACTCTTGCCTCCTGGACTCATCTAGCAAGGAGACCAAAAGTCATGGCTGGGCCACAGATGCCTGTCAGAGGGCCCTTTATCAACCTCTGCTGATTCTGGAGCGGCGCTGACTGTTGAGACTGGAGCTGGTTTGGCTATTTATCTCATCCTAGCTATGAGCAAAGCACCTTCTGGTCAAAAGTCCAGAGGAGGCCACCCTGTCAGAAGGCAGAGAAAGGTAACACTGCAAACAAGCATCACATTTAAATACAAAAGCATACACATTCAGCTATACTTACCATTTCCACTGCCCGTGGGCACCGTGCATATAGCACAAACATATGGGCATAAAGAACTTCCCCAGAGTCGACCTGGAACTGGATGTCACTTAGATGGGGATTGTTGACCATTCCACTAAAATCAAAAGCCAGTGACTGGAGCAAGGGCTAGAACAAAGAAGGAAAGGAGAGAGGAAAATACTGGTGACACTGTAGGTCATTTCTTTGACAAGTGCAGAGGGAATAACCCAATTTGTCAGTGTTCCTGTCCTCTGGACCATAGTTTGAAGGGAGTTAGCTTGTCCCTTGAAGCAAATCTTACTCTGGGTTAAATTTCACTTTCAAGCCAGCAATGATGAATTCGAGAGGCAACTAGCAACAAGCTTCTGCGCTTCAGAGTTACTACGCTGCAGCTGGAGTCACACTTGTCTATCTGTTACTTCAACTGCTCTGGCACTGGGTGGACACAAGACAGAAAGACAAATAGCTGTTTTTAGAGCGCCTTCAGTCTACATAGCTTCAATGCTGTCAGGGTAGATGAGTCCAACTGCAATGTGGGCAAACCTAACAGCAACGGTTGGTGACTCCCTTCTGTGTCGACAGAAGCATCAATTTGTTGTCTGGATTTGGGGTCCCAGGAAGTGTACAGTCTATCTGAATCCTGTATTCAGGATGTCACAGAAAGACTGCAAAAGCTCATCCATCCCTCAGATCACTATGCTTCCCTGCTTGTCCATGTAGGCAACAATAATACCACCAGAATGACACTGAGCAGATCAGAGAAGATTACAAAGAGGATTAAAAAGTTTTGAGCATAAGTAGTATTTTCATCAATCCTCGCAGAAGAAGGTGGTCCAGGCAGGGACCATCACATCATGGAAATAAATGTATGGCTGAAAATGCACTGTCAACATGAAGGCTTTAGGATTCTTTGACAATGGGCAGATGTTCTGGGGAGGAGTACTGCTATCAAGAGACAGGACCCATCTGATCAGAACTGTGAAGAGCATCTTTGGTCACTATCTGGCCAACCTAGTAAGGAAGGCTTTAAACTTAGCTTCTTGGGGGATGGTGAACAAAACCTTCCAGCAACAGAGCAAAAAAATCCAAAGGAAAGAGGAGTGGAAGAAGCAGCTAAAATCAGGGAAGGGCAAGAGAGCCACAGGACAGCAAGAGGGAAATGAGTATGTCAAAATGCAAAATACTTCTGATCTATGTATACAAATGTGAGAAGTATGAGGAACAAACAAGATGAGTTGTTACTGCACAGTCATTTAATATTTGCTTAAGCTGTTGTTACCGTGCAGTCCCATCACTGCATGGTTATTTTTAGTTGCTGCTGCACAGTAGAATTGCTGCCACGGTTCATGCCCAGCAATGCTATGTTGTTGTAGCAACAAGCTAAGGCATAGTAGCTTGTTGTTATGGTAATGTAGCTTCTTGCATAGATGCGCCCAGTCATTCATAAGAAAATACCATTACTATGAGCTGCAATGAGACCCTTTGTTGGCAGTCTTAGCTGGAGGAAACTGGAAGATCAGCTGCCTTCACATGGCCAATGGGTATGCTGCCAGGCCAGAACTGTGGCAAACTGATAGGGCAACATGAGGGAAACTTACTTTGCTGCCTGCTATTAGGGGTGCACTGATATATCAGTTGGCTATCGGACTGCCACCAATAAAAGGAGAAATTATGTTATCGGCTATCAGCTTTTTTTGGTCATTGTAGCTGACAAATACAGCCGCGTGCCTGGACTATTCTGGCAAGCGTGGTCCAGTCCCCATGCTCCATCGCCAGCCCTAGCCCACAGCAGACTACAGGTTCTGGCGAGCACTGGGAGGGAGGGGGTGCTGGGGTAGTCTCATGATGCTGCACTCAGCAACAAAGGGACTGTTACCAGCTCCTGCTGCCACTGCCATAGAAATGGCGCGCATGCAGCAGGGGTTGCCACAGAGACATTCGGCTGCGTACAGGTGGGGTAAGGTGCCGCACAAGGGACATTCTGCTCTGCTGGGCACCGGGTGCCTTTGCAAAAGCAGCTTCTCCCCAGGGGCCATGGGAGGTTGGCTGCATGGGGTCCCCCAGCACTGAGGCAGTGGCGTGCTCTAGGCTCCAAACGTGCCTGGCACTACTGTTCAAGTGAGGGTCTGCCCCGCCTGTCCAGGATAGCAGCACAGGCTGTGTGGGGAGCAGGGCTGCAGGTAGGAGCCATGGGTGACAGGGTGACATGAATGGGAATAAGTTGGTCACTGCCTTCCTCATCAAGGGCCAGAGCAAACAGGAGATGTGTGTATGTGTGTGTGTGTTATAAATACAAAACAAACAAAAAAAGGTTTATTTATGTCAGTAGTTTGAAATACCTTGCACTATTACTAAATAACAGTTATCAGATTGGCATCAGCCAATATAGTTGGTTAATCATCGGTATCAACCAAGAAAATCTTTATCGGTATACCCCTACCTCCTATGTTGCACCTATTCTGAGGACAGAAATTCATTCCCCTGGGCTGCCAATCAAGTGTTTTTCACAAGCATAATGTTCAAAGAAAAAGAAAATGTCTTAAATTTTGTTTCTGCCTTGGAGCTGTCTCGGACCATCAGACCTTCCAGAAAACTGGATCCATATAGTTTGGTATTGTGCCTCTAACCATGGCCAGTTCTTTGGATGAGAGGATTCAGCACCATTCAAGCCCAGCTGGGAATCTGATTAGGCCTGAAGCCCTAGTCATAAGATCTCATACATTTTAAACCTACTGTAGCTTCAGAAACTAAAATATTATTCCTGCCTACACAAGATAAAGCTCCATCTGGAACAACACAATCTTTACTTTGTTAGCAGGTTTCTGTATGAGCTCAGAGGACTGGGGAAACCTATGTTTGATTCAATGCAGTATGTAGTCAAGGGTGTCCAACATCAATTGGTACTGAAATATCAGCACACACCTGAAAAGGCCTTTCAGGACTTGAGAGTAGACTAAAGAAGGCTTCATGTGCCACTGCAGCAACCTGAGTCCACGCTGCAAGGGAAAGGTGGGAAGCAAAGGCTGAAAACAGTCAGATTTTTTTGCTTTCTTATTTTTGGCAAGGAAGATGGGCAAGATGGTACCTCAGGATGCCAGCAAGCAAAGCACACTGATGTCACATTTCCTGCTACTGCTGAAACCATGAATCAAACACACCTTCCCTCCCCATAAAAAAGGAAACTTATTAGAACTGGAATCCTTCTCCTTACTGTTCCATGGCTTGGACAAAGCAAACAGCTGGGTCCAAACCCAGTTCTGAGTGAAGAGGTGTTTACATCAGAAATGCTCCAGCAGTAACTGCCAGCACATCAGCAGTGAGGCCAAATACCACAGAAATTGATTTCCCTGCATACAATAGTTAGGGTCTCCCCCATTCAGACTGGAGGCAGACTGGCAGCAAGCAGAACATGGGAAAGCCTGCTGTGCTTGCTCCATCCCTATTCACAAAGAGAACTGACTTTCCAGGGAGGTCAAACCTGCACCTCAATCTTTTAGAAAAGCCTAAATAAAATTTAAGTGCCTTAACTGCTTGGACACCACTCTCACATCCCCCCTGAGGACCTCTCTAGTCTGTTAAGGGCCTCTTCATCCCAAATCTCCAAAACATATTTAGCTTGAAAATTGAGACTCATCCATGACAGGCAACAACTCAATAACAGAAAGTACATTTCCACCACATAAAGTAGATTATCTTGATAACTGCTGAGAATTAAGAACCCCTACAAAGATATGCACACATTGTACTTAATTATGCTTCTACAAGGCAAAGCCACTGAGTGGGTGTGTCTACACAAGATGCTCTACTGCACAGTAAAGCAAATGCAGATGCTTACTGCACAGTAAATGGTTCTAATTGTAAGTAAATTTGTTACCTGCAAAAGCAAGTAGCAAATTTACTTGTGATTAGCAACAGTGCAGTAGCACATGTGTAAACTCTGACCCTGAGCTTCCTGCCCCCAGGAGCTGCTTGCTAATGGGGTGCAAGGACAATGTCCCCCTGCCCCAGTAGTAAGGAGCTCCCAGCCCCCACTCTGTGATTGCGGGGTCAGGGCTAGGAGATGCTTATCTGCCAGCCTGAGCCCTGTGGTGGCAGGACCCAGGCCGGGAGATGCTTGTCAGGTCCTGGTGCTGGGAAACCCTTCTTTCTCAGCCCAAGTTCCATGGCTGTGGGACCCAGGCTGGGAGATCCTTACCCTGTAGCCTGAGCCTTGCAGTAGGGAAGCCCAGGTTGGGATATTCTTATCTCTCAGCCCGAGTCCCACAGGTGGAGGGTCCAGGCTGGGAGATCCTTCTCTCCCAGCACCAGCTTCGCGGTCACTGGTGCAAAGTCCCAGTCCCTGCCAGGAGACAGCTGTCTCCTGGCCCCATTCTCCCGGCCAACCCCTGGACTAGCACGCAGGGAGAGCCTAGAGCTCTCCTTGGTTGTGTCAGGAGCCAGTAAAGGGCTAGCAGGGGCAAGAGCTGAATGCTGCCATGAGCAGCAAACTTGCTCCCAAGACCCAGCATGTGTAGATGCTTGCCTGGGTCAGTTTACTCTAGACTAATTTACTCTACAGTAAACTGATCCCACGTTATTTGCATGTGTAGATGTGCCCACTGGAGGGTAAACTGTGATCTCTGAAATACTACAGGTCTGATGGGAAACCATCTGTGATTTGCATTCTTCATGGCACTGCACTGATCACCCCTGTGGGAGTGCAGGGAAATGTAGGCAGCAGGTCTCAAAGGACATTCTGACCCATCCAGCTATCTTCTTTGTGTTGGGTTTCCCAGAAGGCTGAGGACGCTGTGGAATGACTATGCTGAGCCCTCACAAAATGATGCTCTCCCATAAATCTCCCAGCATTTCATCTCCTCTGTAAGCTTCTGTACCAGATAGCATGTGTTTGGTGTAAATCACTCTGTCCAGGCAGAAATCCATTTACTTATCATTTGTCTAGCTTGGCACAGTACACACAAGAAAGAAGACACCACTTCTGCCCTGAAATACTTGGAGCCCAAGCACACTGTGTACATGAACTGGTTCTCTTTCCACAATCATCTCTATCTGCCTACTGTTATTTTAAATCTTTTCCTATACAGCACCACTATCCTTTTACCAACATGGAAGGAAAGCATTTGGCGTCAGACTTACATATTTCTGCCAACCATAAATATATATATGGAGAACTAAACAAGGATTTGTCCTTACTCTGTGATGGCTGCTTCTCTGGCACCTCTTTCCTGTGTATGGAGGGACAAAGCCACTGAGTGGAATATCTGTGGGCGCTGATTCTTTCCCTTAAGGAAGAAAACACAAATCAAACACAACTCCTGTGTGAGACAGACTACAAAGTAAACATTCCCACTAGTACCTCTGCAGTACAGATAACCCAACCAGTGATTTCTAGCCAGGCAGGCTAGAACTAGTCCTGGCACTTCAGCCTTCCTCTCCATTCTTAACAAGGAATTTCTGTGTTAGGCTGTGACATATTGCTGATTTTTGCCCGGAATTTAAGATTTCAAGATTTCAAACAGACCAAGTTCTCTGGTAGTTCAGAGTGCACATAATGTAATGGGCAGAAGAAATCTTAGTCTACATAAACTGGTACACAGTTACATTTGCAGCTGGAATGTGGCTTTCCTCACACAGGGTCCATGCACACAATTACATCAGTCACTAGAGAAGCTGAGTCCCCTCTGAAACAGTCTAGCAGTAGTGTAACATGCTCAACAATACCAAGCAGCAGTTTGGATGAGAAAATTAAAAATACTACCTATACATAAATCACAGATACAACACAATTTCTGCCTGAGTAGAAAATCCTTTAGGAAGCTGTTTAAGGAATACTAAAAATACCATATTTACACAAATCCAAGACAACTTTGGATTTAATATGACCCCCCAATAATTAGATTTGACACATGGAAAATTATAAATTTGTTAGTCTTCCATGTATAAAATCAAATTATTGGAGGGTCATCTTAAATTTTGCCCCACCTATGGGGGAGTAGAGGGGGAGAAGGGAGAGCAAGCAGCCTGACCTTTGCACCTTGCTCCCCTACAAGTATGCCCTGCCATGCCTGGACCCCTGCTGCCTGTTCCCCCTGCCACTAGTCCTCCTTGCCTCCAACTCTGCTGTCTGCCTCCCCAGCCAACCTGTGCTGCTGCCCAATCAGAAGTGCAGGTCAAGGGATGGGGCAGAAGCACATACTGCTCATTGGCCAAGGCATTGGGAAATAGTGCAGGTCAGAGAAAGGGGTAGCAGTGTGTGGTGCCACCGCATCTCAACACATGCTGCTGCCAAATCCCAGCTGTGCACTCCTACCGGATCAGCAGGGATCCGGGTTTTCTGTTTCCCATGGAAAAATGTGGAATTTCCCCTTTAAAGGAGAAAAACACAGGAAACCGTGGGTTTCCCCTTGCAGGCTGGCAACCTTTCAGCCTGCAAAAGGGGTTGCTTGGGGCTGGGGGGGGGTGCAATTGGAGGCAGGGGGCACCATGTGCATGCGTGTATACACATGGCTGGCATACAACCAGGCAGGGTGGTGAGATCAGCCCCAGCAGCTGGATACAGGTAATTCTATGGGGGAGTGGGGTTGGAGGGCCAGGCATTGGGGACCGTCTGGGGGACTATGGGCGTGTGTGTGTGTGAGAGAGAGGTGTGTTGAGCAGATGTGTGTGGAGGGGGTGTGGGGCAGATGTTTGCTGGTGCTTGGTGAAAGTGTCTGGGCACAGGGGCTGCAGCAGGGCAGGGGAGGTCTGAGGCAGTGCTCAGTACTGCCAGTGAGCCCAGCTCCGCACTACTGCCAGCAGGGCATGCCCAGAGGCACCTGCCCCCGCAGTGGGGGAAGGGGGTGGGAGGGGTCCATTAGGGGTGGCGGTGAGCTGCATGGCCAGGCTGACGTGGTGGGGGAGGTGCCCATGCTCTGAGGCACAGGGTGGCTAGGAGATGCTGCTTCGGGGGGAAAGGAGAGGGGCAGGGAGTGGGGCAGCCAGGTGCCACAGGCGTCCCCTCCTCCTTCCTCTAGCCCACACTGGGGCTGGACAAGCTCCGTTGCTGCCCCCAAAAGCCAGTCACCACTCTGGCCCAGGAAGGACAGAGACTGCCTGGAGCCCCTCACCCTCATTCTGCTGCCTGCAGCACGGCCTGAGCCAGAGCTGCGCTCCACTTCATGCTGCTGCTATGGAGTGTGGTGCGTGGTGCCTCAGCTGCTTCTTGTGCTTCCGCATGAGATGCACAGCATGCACCTCATGCTGGAGCCTGTTCCCACCATGTCACCACAGATCACCATCCTGTAAGTCCACACAGGGCCAAGCGGAGCAGGATGGGGAGCAGCTTCCAGCAGGGCTGGGGAGGGCAGGAGTCTGTGGATCGGGAGTGAAGGGCCCCCTCTGGTAGTGCTCAGAGGGTGGGAGGCTGTGTGTTTGGGAGTGAGGGGCACTGGCAGGGCCAGAGGTCTGTGGGTCAGGAGCGAGGGGCACCGGCAGGGATGGGGGACTGCGGGTAGGGAGTGAGGAGCACTGACATGGGCAGAGGAGGCAGGGGAATGTGGGTTGGCAGTAAATGGCATTGGCAGAGCCAGGGGACAGTGGGTCAGGAGCATGGCCAGAGGGGGCACCAGAATATGGCTTGGGTATGAGGGGCATCGGCAGAACCAGGGGGCTGAGAGTTGGGAGTGAGGAGCATTCGTGGCAACGGGGGACTGTGGGTTGGATTCAAGGGGCAATAGCATTGGCAGGAGTAGGGCACCAGCATATCAGGGTTGCTCAGTGCCACAAAGTGGTGGGTGGGACAGCCACAGCTGGATTTGCATGTTGGTGAGCAAAGAGACCAGGGGATCTCTGATTTTTCATGATAAAAAAAACAAAATCAAATGCCAAAACATATAGGTATTTATAATTTATTTTATTATAATGATCGAGGCACTGGTAAGCTTCCAAACTGCTTTTAAATTGTAACTATAGGAACAAAACATTGTGTTCAACTGATACCTATAAATAGTGGTGTTTCATGTTAATCACGGAAAAACACAGATTTTGGGATTTTCAATTGGAGAATTTTGGATTTTTAAACAGAGAAAACCAGGATCCCTGCTGATCAGCAGCATGGGTCACAGGGTGGAGGCAGCAGCATGAGTCAGGGGATCGGGAAGTAGGGCAGGTCAGGGGATGGGATAACAGCATGTCCTGCTGTCCCATTCCTCAATGCTGCTACCCCATCCCCTGACCTGCACTGCTCCCTGATCCCCCACCCAATCAGTAGTGCATTCTGCTGCCCCATTCCCAAGCATGCTGCTACTCTATCCCCAACCTGATTCTCAACCCACCTTGTTGTCCATCCCCTACCTGATCCCCGACCTGCACTGCTGCTTATTTCTCCCCAATCCCTGACCCACACTGGTGCCCATCCCCCCACAATACCTGACCCCTACTGCTGCCCATGTCCCCCATCCCTGACCTTCACTGCTGCCCTTCCCCCATCTGATCCCAAACCCATGTTAGCATCCAATCTCAGACCCTAGCCTTGGCTCCTGACCAATACTCATTGCACTGCTGCAACTCCATGGCTGCTGACTAAACAGTAGCAGCAGCAGCCCCAGAAGCAGTAGACCTAAGCCAGTCAGGTCTGTGTAGAGCCAGAGCACTGTTACTCAAATCCAAGACAAGACTTGTTTTTCCCTGTTAATTGAGGGAAAAAATCTTATCTTGGATTTGAGTAAATATGGTTAAATGGACACCATGTTAAAGGGGTTCTAGGCAAACTGGGAACTTAGAAAAATTGATCCACTTAAAAGTACCTAGATGAATGTGTCAAAAACTGGCAGGTGATAGAGAACAATGAGGACCAGAGCCTCAGGAACCAGTGGGAAGAGCAATAGCCAGCAGTACTCCCTGCAGATGCTGGCCTAGCCTCTCTTATGCCCATGGGTGCCACTTTAGTCAGGGGGGGGGCACATGCCCCCCCCCAGGGCCAGTCAGCGACTGGGGAGGGGAAGAGGTCCCCCCACGGCCAACTGCAAAGCCCACTCCCCAGCCAGCACTCGCGGGGTGGGGGGGCCCAACAGCACTCCCGCCTGTCCTCCCGCCCGTTCCTTAAGTGGCGAACGAGGCCTGTCAGGGGGTGCACTGGAGCTCTCAGGAGGTGCACGTGCCATTGCTTTGGCCAGTCTTGAGCAGGCACAGTTCTGCTTGGCTAATGTGATTCAATATGATCAGTGTAGAAGTACAGACCAAAACTGCCAAAACTTACTTGATTGCTCCTCTGTATGGGAGAGGTGAACTTCATGGTTCCACTGGGTGAGAGTGAGTCCTTCCCCAGCCAGCTCAATCAAGTCCTGCAGAATCTGAACATCCTTGCAGCTGGGGCTGGGGCTGTCCTCACCCGGGCCAGTTTGAGGTTCATCAGAAAGCTTGTTTCCAAGTTCTGCAGGAGCAAGATGGCTGATGACAGGCAGTTGTTGGATTAGCTGTGGTTGGTCAGATCCCATCAATGAAAAAACAGTCTCTGACTTCTGACTCTGAAGTGGAAAACAAAAAATAAACTTGTTCTTGTCTTAAGTGTTCACATAGCTCAGGAATGGCTCAGTGGTTGGATTAAACTCAAGGTGATGCACAAGTGAAAGGAAGAAAAGTGAAATTATCCCTCTCGGGGGATAAGTACAAAATATGAGAGAGCTCTGAAGGAGTTCTCTCTGGTTCTATGCATCATTTAACTAAATAATGTGCAACAAAATAGACAGGGGACCTGTGACAAAATTACTATGAGATTAATTATTGTATTCTAACACATACTGGGCCAAGGGCAGAGTGAAGGTCATGTGAGCAACCTTAGATTTAGCAAAGCTGACATTTGAGTCCTGTACTTTATAACCACAAAGCATGTTTGCCATATTTTTTTCTGAAATATAGATATATTTATTCACAAAACAAAACTGTAACCTAATTCCAGGCTGGATGATTAAACATAATCATAGAATCATAGAAAATTAGGGTTGGAAAGGACCTCAGGAGGTCATCTAGTCCAACCCCCTCCTCAAAGCAGGACCATCCCCAACCACATCATTCCAGCCACGGCTCTGTCAAACCAGGCCCCAAAAACCTCAAAGGATGGAAACTCCACCACCTCTCTAGGTAACCTGCTCCACCACTTCACCATCCTCCTAGTGAGAAAGTTTTTTCCTAATATTCAACCTAAACCTCCCTTGCTGCAACCTGAGATCACGTCTCCCTGTTTTGTCATCTGTCACAACTGAGAACAGTTTAGCTCCATATGCTCTGGAACCATTATTCAGGTAGACAGAATATATAGCAAGAGAAATATTGATCAAGTGAACCTCAGCTAGGTTCACTGCGAATAGGTTAGAAACCCTCAACTCACAACCCTTCATTCTTACATAGCTTCACTTTCTGAAACGTAAAAGAAAAAACAATCTACACTGAGCTTCAGGTGCCTTGTCTTCAGTTCCAAAAGGAGATTTCCAAATTGGAAGTTCAAGAACACAAGGTCTGGCTATGCAAAGACAGGGGTGGTGCCTGTGGGGCAGCCACAGAGTGGGCAAATGCATGAAGGTGGCAATGCCCGAGGTGGAGGGGAACACCTAGATGTGGGTGAACACCTGGATGTGAGTGAATAGTAGAGAAAAGGAATAGGACTCCTCACCTGCACAGGTTTACAAGGTAAAATTGGAGGGGTTAATCCTGCTGTGTAGAAGGTTTCAGGGTCACAGGGTCCAGTCAAAGCACTAAACTCCCACAAAAGGCAGTGCTTATCTTTAGGCAATGGCAGAAGCCACTCTGTTTTCTCTGGCTCATCCTCCAGAATC
>NW_005842714.1:267553-276838 GCF_000455745.1 Alligator sinensis
AGTGGAGGGGTACTGGAGAACTCTACCTCCTCAGTGAGCAGCATGGCCACCCGGTCTTGAATCTGTTTACAGGATGTTTCTGGATCTTGAAGTAACAATGGCGGAGGTGCAAGGGGGAGTTTCTTACGACTTTTTTTCTCTTAAAAAAAAAAAGACAGAAAATCTGAGATAACCTACAGAACCGTGTACAGGGGCATGGCAGAGCAGTTCCTCCTAGAGCTGCAGGTGCAAGAAGCCAAAATGCAGTCTATAGGCAGAGCTCTACAAGACCACCTGAGGCCAATGGCATCTTAATTACAGAGAAACAGCAGCCAGGGACTAGAGCTCCTAGTGTGCACTGTTTTGCCACATGCTGGGTATTTCTCTAAGCCCTAACTTGCTATGCAATCTGCTCTTTTTTATAGATGTTACAACCATCTCCCAGTTGTACGTCAAACTGCCAATGCAACAACCAGCTGGGGGCCCTGGCTGCTGAAAAAAATTATAGCCCCAGGCAGCAGATTTCACTGTTTACCTCTCTGGGTATCTCCACACAGCACAATGCAAAACCATGCAGAGATACCTGAGCTGGCTCGGGTACCAGAAACAGTGAAGCCATGTTGTTGAGCCATTCATCTAAGTTAATATACTCTGCTTCTCAGCAGGGCTAATTATCCCAGGCAGAGCATGACACTAACAAAGTTAAGCAAGCTTCTAGTACCCAAGCTGATTCCCAAGTGCAAATCATAGCAGCTCTGTTCATCTCCTCACACCTTCCAGCACCCTTCAAAGGATCATGGGTGAGACTCAGTGGCTTAAGCACTGCTAGGGTAAACAATTTCAAGGTACGGTGGCCATTCACATGCATGTTAGTTAGTTTTTGACCCAGGACAGACTGTTTTGGTCCTCTAATTGCTGGCTATTCAGTCACATCAGCACCTACTTGATCCTGGCTTCCACTTGATTGGCAGAGCACTCTCCAGTTTACCACCTGTTACAGATTCTGCTTGTTTCTGCTTTTCATGCTCCTGCAGAGATCGGGACATTGCCATGGCAACCAGCACGTCCTCATCCACAGTTTCTGCCTTGGACATCTTTGGCTTTTTTTTTGCCTGCTCTTTGGAGCCGTCTTTTCTCTTTGACCTGCTGACTTGAGTGCTGAAATGCAACAGGCAACATTTTTTAATTGACTGGACCAGAGACAAGGCATGCCACACCCTCCAGCTATTCTATTTAGAGAAATTCCTGGTTCCAGGATTAGGAAACCCTAATTCCTAATATGTCCCTAATTCTTACATATATTCCCTACTTTTGTCAATGTACAGGGTGTGTATTCCCTGACATAGCCATGAGCAAAATAACTGAAGCTTTGGAAGGCAGGATGCTCAGGAGAACTAGCATAAAGCATAAGCTCCAGTAAATCTAATAAACTCAAATAGACCATTCAGCTTTTGTTACCACCTCAGTTAGTGTGTATATCTTTGACCTCCAACATATTAGTGCAAGACTATTTAATCCCTGTTTCACCTCTATTGGTTCATTAGTGAACTGCTCCATCAAGCTCATCACCACAATTGCCTTCAGTGTGCTCCCTTCAATTCAACCACCTTCTCCAAATAAGTGGTTGGGTTTTGGGCCTGCCTGCTTTCCTCTGGATTCCCAGCCCAGGCACTGTGTGCACTCTCCTTGGACCTATACAGAGTTCACATATGTGTGGGTGGGGTTGATATCTCTCAAACTAAAGGAAGCAACTAATATCTCTTATTTGATTCATCTCACCTGGGTGCTGGAGGAAGCCTCTCACTGAGGGATGAAGCTTGCAACTTCACTGCCTGGAGAAGCAGCTGGGGAGGGACCTGCATCTTGACAGCACAGTGTTTCAAGTGACTGGCTCGACTTTTGGGTATCTGGAATTGCTTCCCACAGATGGGACACTCAGGGACACGTGAGATACTGGAGGAGGGCACCTGTGATTTCTCCGTCTCATCTAGACACCTGTGGAAGGCAGCAAGGGCTGCTCTTATTAGTATGTTATAATCCACCTACATGAATGCCTTTAAACCACATTGAAGAAGAGCTGGTACAATTAGATCTTATACCTGAGGAGAAAAAAACAGTCTAACACACCTGCAAATCCCTCCCCCCTCTAGGAGCTATGACCTAAAAATGACAGAAAACATGTATGCAGAGGTTATAATGTACTGGGGCATGTTAAAAGTATACTTAATGTATGCCTGTATCTGCTTTTGACTAGATCATTATCTCATCACATAATCTTTTTCTCAAGGAAAGTTCTAACAACCCAACAGCCTGATCAATTTCTGAAGCCACCATTCAACAAAAATCAGCCTCTGAAAGAAGTAATCTCTTCTGTCCTCAAAATACTGCTGCTTCAGGTAAGTGCAGGTCCTGGTACTACAGGTGCACTGATAGATTTTTGGGGCCAATACTGATAGCAGATTTTTAAGGAGGCATATCGGCCAATAGCTATCGGATTTCCAATACACAGGCTGGCAGCTCCAAGAGCACTGTCCAGCTGGTAAGTCTGTTGTGGTGGAAGGGGAGGGGGAAGGGAAGGGAACGGGTGTGTGTGGGGGGGCAGATCAAGGCCCCTGCGGTGAGGGAGGCAGTGGGGCTGGGGCAGTTGCTGCCCAGCCAGGGTGGGGCAGGGCATGGGACAGAGCCACGGCTCATCCGGGGGGACATGGGGACAGCTCCTGCCTCTGCGCAAACCCCAGGAGGACACAGGGGGCGTATGCTCCCTGATTTGCGTGGACAGGGTGGGTTGCTGCTGTGGGCTGGGGCTGCATTGGGCTCTTTCCAGCAAGGGGTCGGGCTGGGCTGTGCTCAGGGTACATGGCAGTGGCGCTGGGGGGGATGCAGCCACCTCAGAATTTGCCATAAGCCCCCCAACCCTCCCTCCCAGCGCTGATGCCCGCCCCAAGCACAGCCCAGCGCAGCCCTGGCCCCAGCCTGCAGTGGCAGCCCACCCTTGCCCTGCGCAGATCTGGAGGGCACATCTCCCCATGCCCTCCTGGGGTGCACGCAGCAACAGGAGCTGCCACGCCCCTTCCTGCGTCCCCCAGACAAGCCACAACTCAGTCCCACGCCCTGCCCTGCCCCAGCTGGGCAGCATCTGCTCCAGCCCCAGCCCCACTCCCTCCCCCTCACTGTGGGGGCCTTGATCTGCCCCTCCCCTGCTCCCCTTCCCTTCCCCCTCCCCTTCTTCCACAACGGACTTACCAGCCGGATGCAGCTCTCTATGCTGTTGGGCTGTGCTCCTCACTGTCTACATGCTGTAGCTGTGGCTGTGCGTATGCACAGGTCATTTATCGGCCACATTATTGGCCACAACAGGCAAAAAAAGCCGATTTCCAATACAGTCAATTTTCTTTATATCAGTGCCGATCTGATATCGGACCAATGTATTGGTGCACCTCCACCTGGTGCAGTTCAAACTTTGTTAGACATGACAAATGCACCAGGGAAAATCACGGCAAAAGGAAGTCAGTTCTTTTTGTGTCCCTGCAGTAGCTTCTGTTTCTTTACACTTGGAAGGTTAATCACAGCCTCAGCTTTTACCCTTTCTATAACAGCTAAGCTAGGTGTGTCTAGCATAGGAAGCAAGAGAGGGTGCCTTTTACCTGTTAACATGCTGCTCTCGTCGTGTTGAGTTCATGGCTGAGAGGTCCTTCTGACAGATTTGACAAAAAAATAATCCTGACTCTTCCAGACTTCTAGGAACTTCCTGTTTGAACTCCTGCTGGACAGTCAATGCCAGAGCAATATCTTGTTCCATCATTGGCAGATCTGGGTTGACTCCTAGGATGAAACAGAGATTGTTTCAAACAGATCACTAAGCTCTTGTTATAAAAGACCAGGATTTGCTATATGCAAAAATTACTATTTTATTAAAATAGTACTTAAAAGTTAAGTTTGAACTTTCTCTGGTACCTCCAATTCTAAAGCATCTCATAATATTTTGCAAAGTAATCCTCACAGCACCACTGAAATACAGTCACCTCTGGAGCAGAGGGTAGCAAGTAGCTAATGAATTACAGTGGAGGAGACAGTGAACTTTCACTATGGCTGCTGGGACAAACCAGGGCTCTTATGTAAAACCCAAGGATACTTTAATTTCCACAGAGAGCCCAGAGAAACTTGGTCTGGAATGGTCCCACACAAAAAAAAATGTACAGGACTGACTAGTTCACTTTAAATACTTTGAGATCTATTAATCAAAATTACTACATAAGGCTTATGCACTATTAGTGTTTAGTTCTATCGTTACCTGGGAAAGATAAGCGGGGGAACTGACCCTGAAGGGAATTTGTGCTTCCCAGAAGCCTTTAAATTTCCAACTGGATATTTAAATTAGCATTAGATCCATCCCCTCATGGATCTAATGCTATGGCAAATACACTAATTACACATTATAACAATCCTGTGAGGAAAGTACAGGCAGCCAAAGAGGGAAAGGCTAAGTGAGCTAACCAAGGTCACACAGCAAGCCATTGGCAGAGCTAGGACTAAGGCCCAGGAATTATGAGCTATCTATTAGTATGCCACTCTACCCACTAGATCACACTCCTCCTCTGGATAATAGGACATACCATTCCCTAGCTCATTCTTCTCCTGGTTTGCATCAGGGATCTTCTCATCAGCTACAGGCTCTAGCAAGCTCTTGTCAGAAGTGTGTTTCAGTTGTTCTGGAGCTACTCGCTTAAACTGCTGCATCCTTTCCAACACTAACTCTGTTACCCGGACCCTGGATCCTGAAACCAGCAATGTCTTTGAAGGGGATGAGACTGAGGCTTCTGGTTCTCCTGCAGCAGGAAAGGATGATGTTGTTTGGGAGCTGCCATTCAGGACACAGTCTGGTGAGAAAGAAAAAACAGTCCTAATGATTAGTGCCCTCTAGGTTTTGCACATCTGCCTTAGCAATGTAGCTTTGCTGCCTGCTGAGAGGGTATCAGAGAAGCCCCCAATCAGCAGCCGTCTAAGCAATGTTGGATTTCACACCATGCTGATTCTGTAGGAAAGAGGTGCACAATTTCAGCGCACACATAGTCATCATCATAACCCTAGCTCTTACCTAGTACTTTCAATCAGAGGTGCTTTGCTAAGGTTAATGACACTGACCTCCTTATCTTACAAGTGGAGAAAAACACAAAGAGGGTAAGTGACTTGCCTGAGGTCAACAGAGCAAGAAACAGAACCCCAGTCATGTGAATCCCAGTCCAGAGGATCATCTTGCCTCCTGCAAATTCCACCATGTCAGAATCTGACTCACAAACTCTACCAGTCATGGAGCCCAAGGACACTGAGCAGCAGGAGTGAAGGGTTTCTGGATGGGAAATAGGATGCAACAGACAGAGGAAGGTGCCTGGCCAACACTTCAGTACAACACTGCCAGTCATCACCTGAATCATCCTGTCTCTACACTTCACCTGACTGAGGAGGCCTGTCCCACCACACAATGGAGCTACTAAGCACTCTCAGGAGCTTCAGCCCAATTACCAAAGTACAGGGGATCATACCAGCAGAGTTAGCAAATGCACAACCAGAGCTTCCTCAACTGCCCCATACACTGCTCCACTTGAACTTCAAAAGACCTCTGTTGACCTATGACGACAAGCTAAGAACTACAGGACTCTTTAGCCTGGAAAAGTGCAGGCTCAGGGACGATCTGATGGCCACTTATAAGTTTATCAGAGGTGTTCACCAGGATCTGGGGGAACGATTGTTCACCAGAGCACCCCAAGGGATGACAAGGTCAAACAGTTATAAACTCCTGCAAGACCATTTCAGGCTGGACATAAGGAAGAATTTCTTCACTGTCTGAGCCCCCAAGGTCTGGAATAGCCTGCCACCAGAGGTGATTCAAGCACCTACATTGAATGCCTTCAAGAGAAATTTGGATGTTTTGCTGGGATCCTATGACCCCAGCTAACTTCCTGCCCCTGGGGCAGGGGGCTGGACTCGATGATCTTCCGAGGTCCCTTCCAGCCCTAATGTCTATGAAATCGATGAATACTAGAGTCTTTCCAGTACCATGTACTCTACTTGTGTGTATACTGGGTAAGTGCATAATTTGCTTAACTACAAAGCCAGTCCCAACTGTCTGTCTCTTGGTTACATTAGAACAAACATTGATTACCTGCATGTCAGTTAAGTGTAGAACCCACTTAGGTGCCTAAGCATCTTTCAGCCCCACTACTTTGTAATGTAATTTTACTGTGCTCAACTGCAAAATTGGTGCTAGAAACAGTAAAGGGAAAGCAGCTCTCAGAAGCATGTTACTAGAAGCCTTGAAAACAAGGGGAGAAAGTGTCACAACTGCTATCTCCAGTCATCTCCCCTCATTTCAAGGTTTCTAATGGCAGCCATGAAACTGGCTATGAGATCCCTTGAAAGGGACAGTGCTCTACCCTTCATGAGCAGTGTTTACATTCAGTAAGTTCTGGTAAGTGCATTCTCTGGGTAAGTGCATAGCCTATTTTCCAGCTCAAAGGCTATGTGCTTAAAAGAAATACACTGCTCCAGGCTATTCTCTACTATATTTCAGAACAAGGGAAGGAGATGAAGCTCAGACAAGTTACCTGCCAGGCTGTTCTGGTTACAGTTAGCTGCTGTAGCATTCAACAGAATGGCGGGGAGATGGCCTCCACATCCATCTTCTAAAGCAGTCCCTTTACTTCCACAGATCAGAGGTTCACCTTCCTTTTTGGGTGTTAGTGCCTGCCTGTGGGGGTCCAAGCATTCTGGCCAGGTCATCATCATGCTTGGTTGGCTTTGGCTCTTAGCTGCTGGCTTGGTCTTTTTTAACCTACTCCTTGTTGCCATGTTCCTTGGCCTGTTCAGAACCTTCCTCTCCCTCTCAGCATCTCCTCTCTTTTTGTTCACCCTACTCAACAGGTTGGCACAAAGTTCCTTAAAATCATCATCTAGTTCATCCATTAGCTCACAGTGCTCAGCCTGGATTTAGTGTGACTGAGTGTGTGGGAAGCGTGGTGAAGCAGCAGACACAACTTGAGTTTGCCCCCTTTGCTCAGTGAGAGCCCTCAAGGAGTCCTTTCCCCCATCCATAACAGCTGCATGCTCCAGGCTCCAACAAGCCCAAGGATAAGCACTTTCCTGGCTGCTCCAATAATTAATTTTCCTCTGCATTTACAGCTTAGCTGTATGGTTGAGTATGATCTTCAAGCACTCCAGTTGTTACCATTCATATTTAGGTGCCACCTTTGCTCTGGTGAACTCTGTTGTAGAAGATGCAAGCACTCTCCAGACAGGTCCTAGTTCCTTCATGGTATATAAGTAATCTTCACAGGAGAGAATTCACAGCATCTAACAAAGGAAAAAAAACAAATATAAAAAGGTATGGGGTGGTCTATGCAGCCCAATGTGGAAATGGTTATGGCAGAGTTTTAAGGAATCCATGCAAAACCCTGAGGTGAGATAAAATCCATATTTGACACCAAATGCTGAGAGTTACTTAACTACAGAAAAAACATCTGGACTGAAAAGGGTTGAGACAAAAGCACTGCAAAGTAAATTACTGATATCAGGCAGAACTAGTCCAGACACAAAAGTGTGATTCCCACTTTGTGAACTGGCCGGAGCTCAGAATTAGAGGCTTTTGGGTCTGGCTTTTAAAAACAAACAAACAAAAAAACAGGACTGGAAAGCAAATGACAGGGTATGAACAAAAAACACATTTCAGATGAAAATGCACTTTTCTCCTCAGATGAAAGTAGTATTTTGACATAACATTCTTCAACAGTATAGCCTGACATTTTAAAAAAATTCCTAAATTTAAAGAAATGCATAAGGCTTCCTCTGCTCAGGGCATGTGCTTAGAAGGGTCTTTGGGATGAGCCCAAATAGACTCATCCTTTCTCCACCCTCTGTTTCTTTAAGCAAAAACCTCCTGCTTTCTGCTCTCACAGCTCTAGCTCAGCCAGTGTCACGCCTGGCAAATATCTCCTTGAGACTTGGGGGACAGCACTCAGCAAACCAGTACATTGACAACCAGTGTTCCTTCTTAAGCTGCGCACGTGCACGGCCGCGCACAATTAAAAACCTGGCTGTGCATGAACTTTTTAATGATGCACACCCACCCAGAGAGGAGCTGGGCGTAGAGCATGCCGCAGACACCAGGGCCGGTGTGGGACACTTACCGAAGGTAAGCTCCTCACTCCTCATGCAGGGCAGGCAGCGGCTCCTCCACGAGGAGAGGCGGGGACAGGGACAGGGACGGGGGCTAGGGCTGAGGGCTGGCGTGGGCTCTGCTAGTGGGAGTCTGCTAGAGACTCCTTAGAGGGAACACTTTTGACAACTACTACAAAGTACCATCAAGCACACAAAGTGCACAAACTTAACGCTGAGAGAGATGCTTTAAAACACCTTTGTAAGTTCATGTCACTTATAGTAAGAATAACAGCATGACTCAGGGATTATTCAGAAGAACAATCCACACATTTCCAGATGGATATGTGATCAAGCCCGAAGCAGTAGTAAAACTAGGTCTCTGTTTTTAAGCATTTTTGATTGCCTTCTTCCTAGCTCACTAATTTGCTATTAGTAGAGTAAGAAAAAAAGGGTAAAGGTGTTGCCCTGTAGGCAACTCATTGTCACAAGCGGCAATAGCATGGTTCAGGTAGAGATGATCTACCTGTGTCAGAAAAGTCATGTTGCCAATCTGGCAAATAGTGAGGGTAGTAGCTGCCATATCTAAGATGGTCACTGTGAATTCATGTTTTGGTTAATATTTCAGTCCCCAGTAGAGTTGGAAAATATTCCAATGACAAAACCAACATTGCATGAACCAAGATAACTATCACATTCTGTCATGGTAGCTATATTGGACTCCAACATGGCTGCCATAAATTTACTGTTTTGTTCATTATTAGCAAAGATCTGGATTTTGTTTCATGTGGAAAAACACAATCCCCCCCCAAGATTTTCCCCTTTAAAGGAGAAGACCCTCCCCCCGCAACAGATTTTCCCTTGCAGGCTGGAAGAGTTCCAACCCGCAAGGACCTGCTTGGGACTGGAAGCAGCGGGAGGAGGGTGATCAGAGGCTGTAGGGCAGGGGGTACTACATGCATGTGTGCATGCACACACTCCCAGCCAACAATATAGACAGGGAGGGTGGTGGGAGCATCCCCATGCAGGTAAGTCCATTGGCAACATGCAGGGGAGATGTGGGGAGGGGCACATGCCCCCTCAGATTTCTGTACCAACAGTGGGGTGCAGGGCATGGGGCTACAGCCTGGCTGCACCCCCCCCCCCCCCACCCCCCCC
>NW_005842714.1:276869-279190 GCF_000455745.1 Alligator sinensis
ACCCACAGGCAGGGTGATGATGTGGGCCAAGTGGGGGGGCCGCTAGAGAGTTCCTGGGGGGCTGTTAACAGTGGCCAGAAGGCTCTTAGGAGGGTCAATGGGCTGCTCAGGAGGTCAGGTGGGGAGGGCTGCTAGGAGGCTGCAGCCCAGCCAGAGCCAGCACCTGGCAGCAGTGGGGCGGAAGCAGCACAGAGTTGTGCCTCCCCGCACTGTGCCCCCCCACACATCTCCTTAGCACCTGATTTAAATCATAGCACAGCTCATGGTGCAGTACCTCCTTTAATTTTGGAGTTCTCCCCATGTGCCCCACGCTACTGATTGGCTGACTAGCCCATTGGCTCTGCCACATGCCACTCACTCCCGATGGCTGGGAGGCAAAAACCACTGTTTTAAATAGACCATGGTTTTTGTGTCCTGCCACTTGCTGCTGAGTGGTCAGGAGGCAAAAACCACAGCATATTTAAAATTGTGGTTTTTGCCCCCCAGCCACCAGGAGCTAGTGGCATACATTGGGGCAATGGGTCCCTCCACCACACACTAGGGGGGCTGGGGATGGAGGGCAGCTAGGGGAACCCTCCAGTGGGGCTCAGGGGGCAGGGGGCTGCAGGTCAGGAATGAGGTGCACCACCAGAGCTGAGGGAGGGCGCTGTAGGTTGGGTGCGGGTCATGCTGCCTAGGTGGGCAGGAGCAGGGCAGGGGATGCAGGTGACACTGCCTGAGCTCAGGGGGGCTTGTGGGGAGAGCCAGGAGGGCTAGGGTGTGCGGGTGGGCAGCAAGAGGTGGGTAGGCAGGGGCTGCAGGTCAGGAGTGAGGGACACTGACATATCAAGGCTGCTCAGCGCCACAAAGCAGCAGGGAGTGGGAGGGGGCACAGCTGCAGCTGGACCTGTGTTCTGTGAGCAAAGGGAGCTGGAGCAACTCTACTTTTCCACGATTAAAAAAAAAATCAAAATCAAATGCCAAAATATGTAGGTATTTATAATGTTTTTATTATAATGATTCGAGACACTGGCAGGCTTCCATACTGCTTTAAAATTGTAAATATACAAATAAAACATTTTGTTTGATATCTATATATTAGTAACATTTAATGTTAATCATGGAAAAACACAGATTTTTGGATTTTAATCAGAGAATTCTGGGGTTTTTAAATAGGAATATGTAATAGTCTAATCCAATGGTAATGCAACTGTATATATAATATTAATACAGTGGATAATTGCAGTTTTTTAGAGCTCTTCATCACTTGAATCTGTTTCTGAATCCGTTTTGAATCCCCATGGTTAAAATATGGATTGCAACATGTTGTCACATAGCAATCGCAGCCAGGAGTGCAGGGCGCATTAACCGGCTTGTCCAAGTACCCTGGCATTCCCTGGCATTCTGTCTTGCACTTGCAGCTCATTATCTGAAGATATTCTGATGGCAATGGTTCAAGTGTGTTTATGATAGGCATGTAACCGTCATTTGCAACTTGCCAACCACACTGGTCAGGTGATGGCAATGGTGGATTAGGTTCAAGCGCACTTTGCCACCTAAGACTTTGATTATTGCCAGTATGTACATGGCGCACAAGGGACTTGTATATAGGTGAAAGTTTATTCAGAGCTTTTCCTTGATGGAATAATTTCACCCTACATCCAGAAGCGTTGTCAAAGATGTTGACGACTTGTACAGCTACACAAAAAACTTTTTTTTGGCACAACTGTACAAATCCTTATTAACATCAGGCCTACTTCCTAGACCTACCAATAGATGTGGATGTTGAACGAACATTTTCCAAGCAGTTTTCTTAGCGTGGCCAGCTGAACCAGCTGGCAGTGTCACAACTAGTGACGCTGTGGACTCCAATTAAAGATGCAAGGACTGGCTTAGGCAATTCTGACACAATATCATGAACTGGAATGGATCTTACTGGGTTGCTTCTCTTCATCCAAACTGTCATATTGAATGAAATAGTTTGAATGTTTGTAAAGGTTGCCCATTAGCCAGTTTCAGGAAGAAGATAAGATTTATCTCCTTATCTAAGTCATTGTTTTTGGGACTACGTGCAAAATGTCCTGACTTCGGTTAAAGTCTTAATTTAAATGTTATCTTTAGAAGTCTTTTACAAAGAGAGCAAATATCCTGAATTCCGAGAGATCAAACCCTAAGACCTTTTAACAAAATTGGTAAGAAAAGGGCATTTGCAGTGATATGGAAGTCTCCCCAAGAGTAATTTAAAATGCTCAACAAAGGCAAAAGAATCTGCTGAGTAATATCTGAGCCCAAATTTGGGAGTAGTGACAGGTTGAGTAGGAGGAGCCCACTGACGGCAGCTC
>NW_005842714.1:279237-282814 GCF_000455745.1 Alligator sinensis
GAAGGGGACTTAGTCCTATCACTGCTGAGGCCAGCCTATTGAATTGTATTGCTGAGGCGAGCCCATTGAACCCTAATACTGAGGCCAACCCATTAAATCGTACTACTGAGGAATGAAACCATATTTTGGTATTTGGCTTCTCGGAATTCTAGGATTGTAAGTATATTAGGAAAATAACAGTATTGATTCAAATTTAACTTTTAGTTGTAATTGTAGTTGTTTTTGTAACACTAATTCTTATAGCATTGTTTGGGAAGAAAGTGCATTCGGAGCATTGTTTCTGATATATGTAATTATTGTGTTCTTAATGTTTGTGGTTTTTCTTAAAGCTAAGCAGTGTTATATACGTAGTAAAGAGTTTTAAAATAAAATTGTGTTGTATGAATTAAGTGTGTAATCATTGTGAAATCGTGCAATCAGCTAACTACTCCCCCAGCCAGTGCATCAAAACGAATCAGTAAATTGTGTGGGATTTTCTCTATTCCATAACCCACTAGAGACACAAACCTTAGATGCAAGTTTATGCCATAAAAGGACCGATATGTCTGTGTCATCGCAGGGGAATACTAGAGAGGAGTATCCCTGACCGACTGCATGTTCACCATGTAAGAGCAGTCTTGTGTCTGCCTCTTCTTGATACGAATACACGTGGGAAATGTCAGATGAGCCAGAGTGCTCTGCTTTTCCATCTGCAAAACTACCAACAATGAGCACTCATTCATTTTGGAAACATTGGCATGATTGCTTAACAAGGTCTTCACTTAGAAAATTAACTAGGTTTTCTTTGTTTGCTGGTAAGGATATGAAACTATCCCATGATGCCAATACTGGAAGAGATCTGCTACTAATGATTCTGCGAATTGGCCTAGTAGTTTGAGCCCTTAATATTTTTGTGCCTGCGTTAATGGAGGGTGGTATGTAGCGATAGAAGACAATGTCAGCTCAATCGCATGTGTTGGCATAATTGGCAAACACTTGCTGCACAAAGGAATTGGTCAAATCTCCAAATGTTTATGCAGTTTTCAGCTTTTCTAGTCTCTGTACAAGAGCCATGCCATTGATAATAGCAGCTGATTTCTTGGATGTAGCTTCTGGCAGAACAGTTACTGCTTTACCTCCAATCAAGATCCATGACAAGGCTGCTTTGTCGGCCATGTTGAGTGATTTGTCAGGTTTAAAAAGTGACAGAGGGTAGGTATCCAGACAGTTTCTGCTGTAGGAGGGAGTGAACATCAAACCTTCTACCTGCTGCAACCATTGCAAGTAGCCTTTGCTGGATCTCCTTTGCATTCTGTTTCATTTTGCTGAACTGTCCTACAGTTGATTTTACATCCTTAAAGGTTGTAGTGCGCAGGTTTGTTATTACCCTGAAATAGAATAGTTTTCTGATAAGCATACTGTTAGGTTTACAATAATTTAGATTATTAGGAAGTATTAGCTTTACAGCTGAATACAAGGCATGACCTGTGGCCTAGCAATGCAGCTGACCACAAGGCAGATTGATAGCTAAGCCTTTGCTTGTGTCAAGTAATCATTTTAACTGTATTAAGCATTTTCTGAGTTAAAAGCAGCAAGTATCTCTGTATCTGTGTGCTGAAAAATCAGCTACAGCAAGAAGTAAGATAAGACAGGGAAACCATTGTTCTGGGTGCACTGGTTGTGTCCTTGAGAAGTATCTACTACTGTGTAAGGTTTTGCTAACATATTATAATGTTACTGTTACTTAACTTTTAGCTTTTAAAAGTGCTAGTTCAGCTTAATAAAAATATGCTGTTACAAAGATTTAAAAAGCTATTGCTTTTTTTTGTTAACCATGAAGTCTTGCCTTGTTGTAATAAGTATAAAAGATCACCTCACCCTTAGGGGGGGGCCATTTTGCCTTTTGCTGGCTTTATGGTCTTTGCTCGAGCAAATAAACAGCTGTCTTTCTTTACCCGCGTTGTCTGTCAATCAAATTACAGCTAGACAACGAACCTTAGAGAGGTTTCTCCTACCACAGGTGAGCATGTGTCAGTTTGACTTACTCAATGTTGAGCTCAACATTGAGTATGACTGGGGGCAGTTCTCCTATCTGGCCATGTGGAGGAGGAGGGTACTGGAGGCCCAGTTCCTAAGGTAGCCATGAAAACGGAGTCAGTTGAGGGTAAGTGGAGCTGAGCAGAAACTGGGGAGTGTAATCCTCCACAATGAGTCTGTGGCCAGCTTGTTACAAGGCTGGAGACTCAATGGCAGGACCAGTGAAGGCTGTGAATATTTTCCACAAGCCTTGGAGGCTGCAGTGGCAGGGGGCTGGCCAGCCCTGGTTCAGCTCTGCTTCCTGCTGCAAGGTTGGGAGGCAATGTCCACAATAATCCCTCTGCCCCATGGGAGCGAGGGCCCTTTCTGAAGCCCTGTGGCTCTGTGCCAGCTGTAGAGCCTCGGGAGGAGGCAGCCCTGAGGTTATTGGTGACAGAAGTCTTGGCAGCATCTTCAAGGAGGTGGACAGGCCCTCCTCTACCCAGCTCCTGTCGTCTTCCCTATGCAGCCGTGTGCTTTCAATGCAGTAAAAACTCTCTCCCTCCCCTAGGTGCCTGCAGAGGCCAAGGACCTGCACGCAGCTCCAGTGGCAGTGGCCAAGGATGCTGTCTGCAGCACAGCTGCTGGGCCCAAGGCTGCAGTGTCCAGCATGGTGGATGTAGCCAAAGTGGCTGTCCAGGAGGGTGTGGAGAAGACCAGATTGGCAGTGACCAGCAGCATGGATGCTGCAGCGGGCACGTCTGTTGGCCAGAAAGTTACAAGTGACCTGGACATGGTGCTGGGGAAGACAGGGCAGTGGGTGGACCACTACCTCCCCATGACGGCTGAGGAGCTGGGTGAGGAGACTGGTACCAGGGAGGGGGAGCTTGGCAGCTGGTAGCTCCATAACCAGGGCAATGGGCATCCTGCCCTTGTGGTCACTGAAGCTACTGACTTTCATGGTTTGAAAAGCCTTTCCCAGTCTTGTGGGATCTCGCTTTGTCCTCCAGTTCCCCCATGTGTCCCAGGAGCAGCTGAGTGAGGGGCTGGATTGATTCCAGCCTGTTCTCCTTCCCTCCAGGAGGGCTACTGCTTCCAGCGGGCAGTGCTGCACAGCCAAGAAGCTGTGCAGGAAGTGGTGACCTTTGCTTTTTTTGCTATTTGAAGCAGTACAGTTGGGTTAGTGCAACACGAAGTGGCCACAAACACTGGACAGGGGTGTCCTGGTCCAGGTTGCCCCAGTTCCAGTTACACCATGGTGAGCAGAGCCTGGAGGCACTTGTGGTTCAGAGGCTGCTACCTGAGCGCCTCTGAGGGTCCCACAGGCGGGATGACACTATGCAAGCTCCTTTGTAGGGCTGGGTTGGAGTTGGATTGTTTTACTGGGGTGGAGGGGTCCTCAACACTTGGGGGCAGGGAGGCTGTGCCAGGCTTTGGAGGCATCCCCCTAACCCCAGCTTACACCCTCTCCTGCTCCCCCTAGTGCAAGGCAACTGTGCCATACTTGCTTTCCCATGGGTTCACTGTCCTCACAAGCTCCCTCAGGGGCCCTGACCCCCCCCCCCCCCCACCCCTTCCCCCG
>NW_005842714.1:285744-297043 GCF_000455745.1 Alligator sinensis
AAGATTTACACTACGTTTGCAAGCTGTGATAAAAATCATGGCTCATAAATTCAGTGAAGGTCACAAGGAACTCTCGAAGGCCGTTGCTGCCTTGGCTGACACCCAAAAAAAACTCCGACAAATGATAATTCAAAACCGTATAGCCCTTGATTTTCTCCTTGCTGCTCAAGGGGGAGCTTGTGCGGTTATCGGACCAAAATGTTGTGTTTGGGTTAACAGTTCTTTTACAATAGTACAAACCCACCTCAATGATGCAGCTGTCCATATCCAAAAAGCCGAAGATATAGCTAAAATCCCCAAAGACACATCTCTTAGTTGGCTCACTAATTGGTTGCCTTCCCTTACAGGATGGCTTAGACCTTTTGTATTAAGCTTAATCGGAATTGTTATAACTATACTCTGCCTGTTGTGCTGTTTTCAGTGTCTGTGCTCTCTAGGACAACAGTTTATGCAAAGGCAAGTAAAAATGTATGGTCAGTTTGTACAAATATCCAGCATCAATCATCAAAACCTAACCCCACAAGAAGTTAAATACCTAAAAGTGTGTTCCAAAATTTCTCCTGAAAAATTAAAACAAAGGGAGGATTTGTAGTGCGCAGGTTTGTTATTACCCTGAAATAGAATAGTTTTCTGATAGCATACTGTTAGGTTTACAATAATTTAGATTATTAGAAAGTATTAGCTTTACAGCTGAATACAAGGCATGACCTGTGGCCTAGCAATGCAGCTGACCACAAGGCAGATTGATAGCTAAGCCTTTGCTTGTGTCAAGTAATCATTTTAACTGTATTAAGCATTTTCTGAGTTAAAAGCAGCAAGTATCTCTGTATCTGTGTGCTAAAAAATCAGCTACAGCAAGAAGTAAGATAAGACAGGGAAACCATTGTTCTGGGTGCACTGGTTGTGTCCTTGAGAAGTATCTACTACTGTGTAAGGTTTTGCTAACATATTATAATGTTACTGTTACTTAACTTTTAGCTTTTAAAAAAGTGCTAGTTCAGCTTAATAAAAATATGCTGTTACAAAGATTTAAAAAGCACCGCCCAAGTATTGCTTTTTTTTGTTAACCATGAAGTCTTGCCTTGTTGTAATAAGTATAAAAGATCACCTCACCCTTAGGGGGGGGCCATTTTGCCTTTTGCTGGCTTTATGGTCTTTGCTCGAGCAAATAAACAGCTGTCTTTCTTTACCCGCGTTGTCTGTCAATCAAATTACAGCTAGACAACGAACCTTAGGGAGGTTTCTCCCACCACAGGTTTTCAGTTATGCTTTGGATATACTTGCATGGCAGCTCTCAGTAGTATCTGCAGTAAAACATTTCTGGATAATGGTGTTCACGATTTCTCTTCCTTTATCTCGTGCATTCAGAATGTCTAATACAATATCTTTCGGCACAACATCTCCTGCAGACACGCGTAACAGCTCATTGTTGGAAAGCTTAAACAAGTAGAGCCTTTCAAACTGCTCTCGTAACAACCTGACATCATTGTAATCTCATTTCAGTCATGTCCTTTGTCTTTTGTTGTGATTGAAATATATTGTTTTATTGATCCCAAACATTTGATTTACTGTCTCAGTTAGGTGACTTCCTTAATTGCAGTTCAGCTCCTATCGTTCTCTAGCTGATTCATTGTGTTTACTATGCCACCGGCATTTTGCAAACCTTGTTAACATACACTACTGCCTGGTCAGTTGAAATGTTTACAAATAGGAGATGTCTTGACACTGAATCCCCTTCCACAAACTCAGAATACACCATAAGAACAAAATTTTCTAAATCCTTCATACATGCAAGATATACTGGACCCCATTTTGTGTAACTGGCATGATCATGCACAGCTATCAGCAGAAGCATTTCTTCAAAGGCACATAAATGCTCATGCCAGGTTCCTTCACATTCAGCCCCGATGAAGCAGAAGAGAGTAATGATTACTTCCAAATAGTTTATTCAGTACTTGAATGTACCTTAATGGGAGTGTTCTTCCACACATTCTGGAAGTAGAGTGACAGTCATTAGCAGATGTGTAGGTTGGCAACTGACTCCCCAGCCCAGCCCCTGGCTTCTTTACTTTTCATTCCATCCAGGAAGAGCACACACCAACTGCTGAAACTTCCTTAGCCTGACGAAGGGTTTTTGAACTCGAAAGCTTGCTTAATAACTATTATCCAACTATTTGGGTTGGTCTAATAAAAGATATCAAATTCAACCAAGGAACCTTGTCTGCCTAAGTCATTAGCAGATGCACTAACAGTTCTTTCATCACATTCCTTCCCTCTTTGAAGTCATCGTTTCTGAATGCAACAGCTATGCTACTGGAAAGCTGGTCAACAGCATCATAATCTAATCCTTTGCTTGAACTGGACAACCACACAATTAATTAATTTATCAAAATATGCCATATTGCTTTGAATGTTATTTTGTGTGCTCTGCTAGCACGGTTGTACAATTTTTCTTTCATTATGTTCGTAGCAGTGTTTTCTGAAAATAACCTGCTTTCTGTCCAACAGTCTTCAAGTTCTGAAGCACCGAAATGCAACCAATTCCTGTTAGGTAAACCATGATGATATGGCAACCTCCCAGTCAAATGATTACTCCTTTAGTCTCTCCTGGATAAGCCCACACAAGTTCACTTGCTTTATAATACAATGCCTGACCGAACATTATGACTGCACTATTATGTCAGGTGTTCTGCAATTCTGCCTCCAGGGACCTGGCAGCTGCTGTGGCCAAGAGCAAAATGTGGAGCCATCTTAGAATCCAATATGGTTACCACGATGGAAAATGTTACAATTTATCTCCTTGGTGCATACAATGTTGGTTTCATCATTGGAATTAATTTTCTAACCCTACTGGGGGCTTAAATATCGACCAAAATGTAAATTCATGGCAGCCATCTTGAATTCCAATACAGCAGCTACACATGCTACTTGCCAGATTGGCAACATGGGTTTTCTGACATGGGTAGACCACCTCTACCTGAAATACACTGTTGCTGCCTGTGACAATGAATTGCCTATGATAATAAAATCTAGAGACCTTACTGGTCAATTTACACCCTACTATATAGGCCTGACCATTTTATAGGAGGTTTTATACTGCCCCAAAATTCTATTTCTGTCAATCCTCACTCAAACTGTTTCCTTTGGAATGGCAGCAGCTGTGGCTTAATGTCTCCAGTAAAGCTCTGGGCAGCAAAAGACTCAAAATGCAGGAAAAACACAAGCTGGATTGTTTTCTCAAATGACTTGGCTTCACACATGCAAGGCAAAGGAATGCTGGTTGCACACTTTCATGGCTCAGTCTTTCCTATAAGCAATTACAGATGTTAATAGATTTATGTATTTTAAAAGGACTCTCCCAAACCTGCAGACTTTACTGCGAATCTTACAGTCATTTTCTGCTAGACAGAAAATAATTTTTTTTGTGACCAGTTCATAAACTTATTTTCCTGGACAGAACTTTGTGGCAGGCAGTAATCACTATCAATTGCTCATTTTCTTCTAAGACAATGGCAGCATGGAGAAAAAAACTGAATCTTTGAAGTCTTTGAGGCTTCAAAGAGAACTCACATAGAGGTTTGCTGTTACATTATTTAATGGCGACTTCCAAATACCAAACAAATCCAGCACCTTTTCTTTTACATTATACAAGGGTGCTTCAGAAAGTAACAGCAATTTGAAAATAAAATAATTGTGTGTGCAACAAGTGGAAAACTACACAGCAATAGGGAACACTGTCAAATGCACACATTATGACTATGTATACAGAAGTAATGTGGGCCAGTAGATGATCACTGCACACATAATGGTTTTGTTTAGAAATTGCCATTACTTTCTGAAACGCCTTGTTATGTTCCATGCTCCACATGCTGGGTGAGATGCACAAAGAACATAAACCTGACTTAGATCTCTCTTATTATATTCCTCAGTTTTGAGTCTTGATTTGCAGACTTTTGTCCTATGTGACATCCTAATGTGAATTGTGCTGAGGCTATCACATGAATCTTAGAACCTCTGTGGCATGGCCTGAAAAAAATGTTGCCTTCACCTCACGGCATGGGTTTTGCAAAGTGATTCTTTTAAGTATTATAGTCTGTTCTCTTTTGGAATCCTAAATTATTCCCAAACCAGGCAAACTAGCAACATAAAATAAAAACAGCAGCACTTACATTCCAGCCCTAATATAACTGATCTCACATGATCAGAAAAGCACATGCTGGGATGTCATACAAGGAAAGATTAACAAGAGCACAAGGTAGAACCAGGGAAGAAAGGGGAGAAAGGTAAAACTTAATCAGTTATGTACTCCTTCTTGTCACAACTATTTGCAAGATGGGGAACACAGCTCTAAAGATGCCAGATTTTGCAATTGGAGACTTTGCCTGTTCCACTAACCTAATATACTTAACATGGGGCTATGAGATCACCAGGGATCCAGGTTTTCCATTTTCCACAGAAAAATGGAGTAAACCATGGATGTTACCTTTTACCAGAGGCAAATGTGGATTTCTCATTTTACCAGAGAAACCAGAGAATGTTGCAGTTTTGTGATGAGCCCTCTGCAGGCTGGAGGGAGCCGGAAGAGGGCAGTCAGGCAGGGAGCACAGGAAGCTGTCTGCCGCTGCAAGCTCTGCACTGCCTGCATCTCCTGTATACAACCCCGCGCTGCCGCCCCTGCTGCAGCTGTGCAGGCAGGGGACACTTCGTCAGGCAGCTTCCTGTGCTGCTCCGCTGTTCCCTGCAGTGCTGGGCTGCACACGCTGGGCTGTGCAGGCCCTGGGGGAGTGCAGCAGGATGGGAGACTGCAGCAGGTAGCACCAGACCCCACACACGTGTGGGGAGCACAGGTCCCCCTGGCCTCCAAGAGTGCGCGCTGCTGCTGGGAGCAGACCGCCCACCACCCGAGCCAGCAGTAGGCAGGCAGCAATGCAGGGAGCTGGGTTCCACTTCGCTGCAGCAGCTGCCTCCTGCCAGAGGTGGGGGGCTGCAGACCCGGGTCCCTGGCCTCACAGCCCTGCCAGCTGAGAGCCTCCTCCAGCAGGGCTGAGAGGTTGTTGTGGGGGAGTGAGGGGTACCGGTATGGCGAGGGGGGTTGTGGGAGTGGGGAGAGTGAGGGGCAGGAACAGAGCTAGGGGGCTGTGGGGAGGGAGTGATGGGCACCAACAGGGCTGTGAGGGCTTTTGTTTTAATCACAGATTTTGGAGGGTTTTATCAGAGAGCGCGATTTTTTATCAGGGGAAACCGGGATCCCTTGAGATCACATACAGGGTCAGAGTCATGTCATGCAGAAGAAAGCACCTAAATTTGCACCTCCTAATTTCACTGTTTGTTATTCTGTTATGAGACAGTAAAAACTAAATTTGCTCCTGGATCCATCTTTTCTAAATCATTTGTTATTTGTCATGTCCCCTTCATTATTCACCTATTCCCATTTGTTTAATCTCTCATCCTAAGAAAGTTTCCTGAGGCCCCTAATCATTTACTTCACTATTCTCTTCATGGAAGAAATTGAACTCAGTTCATATTCTGGGTCCCAGCCACAGGTAAGAGTTGCTAGAGAGGAAGTACACCCATCTCTAGGGAGGGAAGTACACTTCACCCCAGTCAACAGCAAGGTCAATAGAGAAGTCTCACGGATGCTCCTATGAGGCACAGCAGGCACCGCTGCCTCAGCCAGAAGCCCCAGCCTAGTGGAGGCTTCTGGCCTGGGACCGTGGGGCTGCTCATGCCTGCACTGGAGTGGGAAATTCAGGTAAGAGTGGAGGGCAGGGCAGGGGAGGACCACAGCCGATTGCCCCAGTCCTTGGGGCCGGGACAGCTCCTGGTAAGTTCTGCGGTCCGGTCATGCAGCCAGGAGTGAGCAGGAGCCAGCAACAGCCGAGATCCTTTCACCCAGACAGGCGAGCATGGGGTGCGTGGGGTCAGGGCTGTGCACACTGGTCCCCGCCTGTACCGCAGGGCTGGGAGCGAGCGTGCAGCAGATAACGCATGTTCCGGGGCCAGCGCTGGTGGTGCCCAGCACTGGGTGGATCCCCTCTCTCCCTGCTGGCGCAGCCCAGCCTGACTCCATAGTGCCCTGTCAGCCGTGCCTCGCACTCCTGCCACCCTGCTCTGGGCCTCGCCAGTGCTGGCCCTGGGGCACCGCCCAGCTGTTGGTGGCTCCTGTACACTCGCTTGCTCCCAACGCCGCGTCCACGCCTGCGGGCCCCCCCCCCGGCGGTACAGGCAGGGACCACCACATGCAGCCCTGGCCCCACGTGCCCTGCAGCAGTGGGAGGCCCAAATATAAGATAACCCTTCGATAATTAGATTCTATACATGGAAAATGATAACAAAATTATCATTTTCCATGTACAGAATCTAATGTTCGGGAAATCATCTTAAATTCAAAGTCATTGTGGATTCAGTTAAATAATGCCAATCAACAAGGTTTTATGGAAACCTTGTTAAACTAACTTGATATCTTTTTATGAAATTACATGTTGTGGATAAAAGGTAACAGTGTTGGTAATCCACTTATATTTTTGTAGGCATGTGACTTGGTGCTGTTAAATAGTTTGATTAATCAACTAGAAGGATAAAAAAACAGCATGGCACACAATAAATGGATTAAAAAACTAACTCACTGATAAGTCTCAAGATGTATTCATAACTGGGGAATCATTATCAAACAAGTGAGATTCTGGTGGGGTCCCATCAGGATCAATTTTTATCCCTACTGCTGTTCAATATTTTTACTGCTGTCCTGCAGGAAAACACAAAATCACTGTAAGGATGAAGGTGACAAAGACTGGGGAACTGGCAAATATTTAAGAAGATATATCATTGATAGGTAGCAATCTGAATCATTTGGAAAGCTGGGACAGGCATTAATTTATATTTCAATACACCAAGTAGAAGTTACACATCTAGGAATAAAGAATACAAGCCATGCCTATATGATGTTAGAACCTATCCAGGGAAGCAGTGACTGAAAAAGATGTGCGGATCGTTACAGGAAACCAGGTGAATGCAAGCTGCCCGCACAACACAATAATATACAGAGGGAACATGCTTCTTGGAAGTATAACAGGGGAACAGTGAGCAGAGTTAGAGAAGTGTTATTACCTCTGTATTTACTGGTGGTACAACTGCTACTCTAAATGTGCATCTAGCACTCAACAAATATGCTGAAAAATTAAAGAGGGATACTGAGAAAAGCCACTAAAATAATTACAGGAACAGAAAATTGCCTTACTGGACCTGGTACTGCCAATGGGGGATGACATGGTAGGGGACCTACAGATCAGTGGTCACCTGGGGGACAGTGACCACCAAATAACAGAATTCACCTTAAGGCGTTGAGTGGGAAAGGTAACTAGTAGGGTGGAAGTACTAGACTTTAGGAAGGCTGACTTCAGCAAGCTCAGGCATTTAGTAAATGACGCACTGCAGGGTAAGAGATTTGGCCAGATGGGAGCCCAGGAAAGGTGGCTGTGCCTTAAGGAAGCGATCCTTCGGGCACAGAGGAAGATGATCCCGATGTGGGGGAAAAGGGGGAAAGGGGCTAAGAGGCTTCCTTGCCTAACCAGAGAAATCCAGAGCAGCCTAAGGGCAAAAAGGGGGGCATTAAAGCAGTGGAAACAGGGAGAAATTACTAAAGAGGAGTATGCCTCCTCAGCTCGCAGTTGTAGGGAGGCAGTTAGAAAGGCCAAAGCTACCATGGAGCTGAGGATGGCATCCCAAGTTAAGGATAACAAAAAATTGTTTTTCAGATCTATAGGGAGTAAAAGGAAGGCCCAGGGCGGTATAGGACCACTACTGAACGGGCAAAAGCAATCGGTGACAGCCGGGGGGACAAGGCTGAACTCCTCAATGAATTCTTTGCCACAGTGTTCCTAAACAAGGAGCAAGACAAGTCTCAAAATGGGATCATAGAGAGACAACAGCAGGGCACCAGACCACCAAGTGTTGACCCTGAGATAGTGCAGAGTCACTTGGAAGGACTGAATGTGTTTAAGTGGGCAGGCCTGGATGAGCTCCATCCGAGGGTACTGAAGGCACTGGCTGATGTCATTGTACAGCCACTGGCAAGAATATTTGAGCACTCGTGGCGCACGGACCAGGTCCCGGAGGACTGGAAGAGGGCCAATGTGGTCCCTATTTTCAAGAAGGGAGGAAGGAGGATCCAAGCAACTACAATCCAGTCAGTTTCACCTCCATCCTTGGTAAAGTCTTTGAAAAGATTATTAAGGCTCATATATGTGAGAGCCCAGCAGGAAAAATTATGCCGAGGGGAAACCAGAATGGGTTCGTAGCAGGTAGATCATGCCTGACTAATCTAGTCTCTTTTTATGACCAGGTTACAAAACACCTGGACGCAGGAGTAGGGGTACAGTCCAGTGGGTGGCAAATTGGCTAGAGGGTCGTACCCAGAGAATGGTGGTGGACGGGTCGGTATCAACCTGGAAGGATGTGGGCAGTGGGGTCCTGCAGGGCTCGGTCCTTGGACTGGTACTCTTCAATGTCTTCATCAGTGACTTGGACGAGGGAGTGAAGTGTACTCTGTCCAAGTTTGCGGATGATACAAAACTATGGGGAGAAGTGGACACACCGGAGGGCAGGGAACAATGACAGGCAGACCTGGACAGGTTGGACAAATGGGCAGAAAACAACAGAATGCAATTTAACAAGGAGAAATGCAAAGTGCTGCACCTAGGGAGGAAAAATGTCCAGCATACCTACTGCCTAGGAAATGACCTGCTTGGTGGCACAGAAGCGGAAAGGGATCTCGAAGTCCTAGTGGACTCCAAGATGAACATGAGTTGTCAGTGTGATGAAGTCATCAGAAAAGCTAACTGCACTTTATCATGCACCAGCAGATAAGATACATGACAAACAGAACCAAGGAGGTGATACTTCCCCTCTATTGGGCACTGGTCAGACCATAGTTGGAGTACTGAGTCCAGTTTTGGGCGCCACACTTTAAGAGGGATGTGGATAACCTGGAGAGGGTCCAGAGAAGGGCCACTTGTATGGTTAAGGACTTGCAGGCCAAGCCCTACGAGGAGAAACTAGGGCATCTGGACCTCTTCAACCTCCACAAGAGAAGGTTGAGAGGTGACCTTGTGGCTGCCCATAAATTCATCATGGGGGTGCAGAAGGGAATTGGTGAGGCTTTACTCACCAAGGTGCCCCTGGGGGTTACAAGAAATAATGGCCACAAGCTAGCAGAGAGCAGATTTAGACTGCACATTAGGAAGAACTTCACAGTTAGATTGGCCAAAGTCTGGAATGTGCTCCCAAGGGAGGTGGTGCTCTCCCTTGCCCTGGGGGTCTTCAAGAGGAGGTTAGATAGGCATCTGGCTGGGGTCAGCTGAACCCAGCACCCTTTCCTGCCTATGCAGGGGGTCAGACTCGACGATCTATTGAGGTCCCTTCCGACCCTAACATCTATGAATCTATGAAAATGGGAGAGCTAAGGGCTAAGTACAGACAGTCAAAAAGCCAGCGGCTGAATCAATTCAGTCTTCACTGGTTAGTCTAAATTGTTTAGATTGAACCAATAAGCAAGTGAACAGACATTCACTTTTGATTCTGGAAATGCAGCCACATGCCTGCAGTGGCCAAAGCCAGAAGCCGAGGGGGGCACTACAGCATGCCTCCCTGCTCAGCTGGAGTAGACAGCTTGGGCCAAAGTTACCCCACCCACCCTGCAAGGAGGTTTGAGGGGAAGATGCAATGTATCCTGGGATGCTGGGGGACTGTGAGTGAACTTGAATCTGGAAGGGATCTAGGACAAGTTCAATAAACCAATTTAACCTGAATACGTCAAGTCTGACACTACATCCATCCAGGTTTATTTTAAATTGGTTTCAGTCATTTTGAAAGTGATTTATGTGGACTGAACTTCTGTTGGGTTACAGATTTGAATCAGATTCCTATCACTTATACCAGTTAATGTGTAATTTCTGTCCGTAGCCAAGGAGCTCAATCTATTTTGCTAATCATAGGGAAAATTAAGGGATGATGTTATTGCATCATAAAACATCAGTTTTCAACCTTTTACTCCTAAGGCTCAATCTACTAAGTGGAAAGTCAATTATTCACACTCTTTGGGATCAAACATGCTCAAAGTGTTTGGTTAATGAAACACATATTAAATGAACATTTATAAGCAGAATACCTGCAATACATATGCAATTGTTTGATTATTTCAATTTTTTCCTCAGTCAAAAGTTGTCATTCTTTTCCCTGGCACTACATAGGTAAGCAGCATATCCTGTGTTTGAATACTTGGTGTTAGGATAATTTACACTCTACTGTATTTTTATGATATCCCTTGATAAAGGGGCACAATCCTTTCAATCTCTCTTCATCTGAGAGTGCTTCCAGGGCTCTAATTTTCTTTCTTAACCTCCTTGCATTCCAAAACTGCAGTACCCTTCTGAGATGGGGTGATGAGTAATGCACACAGTTTGCATATGTGGCTACATCATCAAATTTTATACTGACATAATATACAAAGGCATCAGCAGTTCAAGCTGCCCCATCAATATATATACTGAATTCTTAGTTTTTTGTACATACTAATGCTTTCCCCACAGTATTACTGCTGTGGTTCATCAAGCTGGGACCTAAACATCTCAACAATCAACCTAAATGAGGTTAATCTTGTGACACATTGGCATGAAAAATCAGGAGTAACTGAAAAAAATTCTGCGCTCTGCAAAGCTACTGCTGGGTTCACGACAGTCCATCCCAGCGAGGCCGCGATGATACCACACTGACATCACTCCCATCCAGTGACGGCATTATGAGCTGGCAGCGAGTGACGTCACAGACATGAGGTGTTCGGGCGCGACGATGACATCGCTGCCCAGTGCCGTCCCGTGGGAACTCGTCACGGTTCCAGTCAGGACGGGAGGGCGCCCGACCCTCGTAGCTGGCGGGCAGGGTCGGGCGAGGCAAGGCAAAGCACCCCCCACGCTACACCTGTGCTCCCCGCGCCCCGACCGCAGCTCTGACCTCCTCGGCGGGCTGGCTCTGTCCACTCCTCGCTCCCGCGCGCCCCGCGGGCCAAACCATAGGGTAGGGCCAATTTCGAACCCAGGCGCATGCGCAGTTCCACGCCGAGCCCTGTGCGCATGCGCAGAGCCAAGACGGCATCCCACAACTCTGAGCTAGGCCCGTTTCCACCCTCGGGTCTTGCTGCCCGTTCGGCTGCGTGCGCATGCGCACAAGTCTCCCGCGGGCAGCAGCAGCCGTGCCGGGTGCGGAGGAGCCCGCTGGGAGCGCAGGTGCCATGGTGACGGCGGCG
>NW_005842714.1:297101-307877 GCF_000455745.1 Alligator sinensis
GTGCCGTGGCCGGCCCCACCAGCCCGCGGAGCGAGTCGTAGAGCAGCGCTTCCCAAACTTCCTCCGCACGCCCCATTCATGGCCCCGATTCCTCAGCTCGGCCCCAACCACCCCCGCACCTGCTGCTGCTGCCGCCGCCCCGTTCGGGAGTCGCTGTCCTCAAGCCCGCCCCCACTGCCGCGCTCGTGAGCGGGGAGCGAGGGAAGTGCGAGCCAGGGACTCGGGAGACAGGGCGAGCAGCCTGTACTTTCTTTGTTGTCCCAGGAGAGACTCTCCGGAGTGACTAAATCCTGGTTGTTCCCGGGCCACTTTTCTCCCGGAGCCGCCTTTTTTAGTAGGAGAAACAAGCCTGAACTCAGCAGGCTTCTGGTTTCCCCGGCGAGAGCAGCGATTCTCCCAGGAAACAATGTCTGCAGGAGGCCTCAAGGACAGCCCTCGTCCCACCTGCTTTCTTTCCAACCTGGACTTACTCTTTCGTTTGCTGCCACAGGAAGACACCGCTGTGGTGCTAAACTGAGGGAAGTCTAGGTCCTGCTTTAGGACTTGTGCTAATCACCTGTGACCAATAAAAAATGCTAGGAGCCATCTTATGAATAACAGATGTTCTTTCATCTTTGAATGAGCAGTAGATGTGTCCCAGAGGGTGGAGTGGACTGTCTTAGGACAGCACCAGCAACCTGCGAGTGAATATCCAAATCTAAGCAGAAATTAAAATGCTACAGCCCTGCGACACATTCAACTTAAAGCTGGAAAGAAACCAGCTGTAAAGTTGTTACACACTTTCAAGCACTAACTTCATAGCTGGTTGGCTTTTTTTATAACTGGATAGATGTTTTTATGGTGTTATTACTTTGAATGTGCAGCCAGTCTAAATTTATATATGTAACAATATATGTAACATGTTAGGAGCCACGTGTGTTACATATATTAATTGTTACATATATTAATTGCCTAATATTAATAAGGCACGTGGCTGAATTTGGCCTGCCTGGCTCCTTTTTTGAGGCTCTCAGCCACTGGAGGCCAACTGTTTTTCAAGGCTTCAGCCTCCTGCAGTAGCTTCAGAATTTTCTCAGTGCTTTGAATGTAACATTGGACATTCTTGTAAGACTGGCCAGGAAGGGAAATCACATTGGACAACTGGGTTTCATTGCAACACATCAACTGAAGAAGTACACAGGAACAAAAAAAATCAGCAAAAAAGGTAAAGCCCACCTCTAGACAAAGAAACACCAATTAACTTTTAAAAGAATCTCTGCTTCTTTGGATAGATCATTTATGGGGAGACTATAGTGGCAACATTCTAAATGGCTTTCATTTATGTACATATCCAGTGACTGCACCATATGTTTAAAATGTAAGAGACAGTTCACAAACTGCTATGTTGTAGTCAGAGCAGTTGGATTTGTCATGACCCAAAGGCATGATTTTGTGTGTGCTTCGGCACCAGAATTATCCCCGCCAGGTTACAGCTTCATTGCACGGGAGAGTTTCCTATTGCAGAGGAGAACACCGGTGCAAGGATGAGTTTCCCGGCTCTTTGCAGCTTCTTTTGCAGGGTGCATTGCTCAAGTTGCAAGAGAAATGCACGGTGCAAAAGAGTTCCCGCCACCCGCATGCAAATTTGTTCCCCGCTATTGGCTAGTTTTAAATTATTCCCACGTGGCAGCTAACGATTGGCCTGTTAGCCGTATAAGAGGCTTGAGCAGTTTCCGCCCAAGCTGAAGAGGACTCCACATCCATCTCGTGGGGACTCTGGATACACGGCAGGGTAATAGAGACCCTGTGTGAGATTCAGAGGAGCTTGGCGACCTGATCCATCACCCACCTCTTCCCGTCTTCGAGCGGAAAGAATTTATAAGACGTATCTACGAGTCCGATTTTGGTGGCGCGCTCACCCAGAGCATCCGGAGCTCTGTTCCTTGGAGCCTAGCAAACGCCACGTGACTGTTTGTGTTGTCTGTGTCTGTAACCGCAACTCAAGCAAGTTTTCCAGCCTACACCACTACCATCTCTGGTGTAAGTAAACAATCTTTAAATCTACCGTTAAGCGTCTGTGCCTAATTCCAGCTCGTCGCCCGCTCTCTCCGATCCAGCGTGCCTGGGCTGCTGCCCACAGCCCGCATGCAGCACAGAAAAGGGCCCGGATCACTCCCGGCCTGCACAGGATTAAGAGGAATATTCTGATAAACATGCAAAAATACTGGAGGAGATACTGAAGTTCCAAGGTGAAACTTCAGTTGTATAACTGTCTTGAATTTTCAGGAACTGACATACTGCAAAAACTAAACCAGCCCAAACAAAACTTTCTAAATATTACACAAGTATCTTGGATTTTTCACTTTTTCTCCCTTCTTTAGGTTAAATAGAAAAAATAGCTGCTAGTCTTGTTACCATGTTTAGTTCAGAAATCCTTCTGCAATGAGACAAAAAATGCCTCTCTGTTAAAGTAGCATTAGCCATTTTGTTAAAATCCAGTCATTACAGCACTCAAGATGGGTATAAAATTTAGCTTTACCTATCACTAGCTTAGACTTTTCTTTTTCACTGTATTTTTTCATAATCACCACTGATGCACTGGTCTTTTCCATACATTGGAACTGCATTTTGAATGCTGGTTTGTGTGTTCAGTGTTAAATGGAAAGCTTAGGACTTTTGCAAAAGTTTAATATGGATAAAGTAGGAGTCCAAGCTAGTGACAAGTAAAGCTAATTTTTATATCTATCTTGAGTGCTGCAGTGACTGGATTTCAGCAAAATGACTGATGCTTTTACTGTAACAAAAAGAAGCATTTTATTAACTGACTTTTAAATACCCTGTTACTGTATCTAATTGTAATTTGGGTACAAAAATGGCTTCTTTGTAAAGGAGATTGTAACTTCTTGTAACATCTTTTGGAAGGGTTGAAAGACCTTTGAGGAGGCATGAAGCAAACAAACTAGGCTGGGATACTGTTTAGGGCAAGGGTGCTCAACCCCCAGCCCATGAAGCCATGACATCCAACCCTCAGAGATTCCCACTGATCAGGAAATTTGGCAGCAGGGGACCTATTGAAGCTTCATGTGGGCAAATCCAGCCCCACCTGGGCAACTGCAGTAAAGCAGGATCAGGGCTGAGCTGCTCCCTGTCACTGTTCTCCCCCACCACACATCTGGATCAGGGCTGAACTGTTCCCTACCCTTACAGGCCTGGATTGGGGCTGTGCTGCTCTGCTCTACCCTCACCCCTTGCATCTAGGCTGGGCTGCTTCCTGCCCCTTGTGTGCCCAGACTGCAGCTGTGCTGCCCCCATTGCTTCAGGATCAGGGCTAGGATGCTCCCCCTTCCCTGCCCCTGCCCCTGCACCTGGACCAGGGCTGTGCCATCCCCCCATGCATCCAGACTGGGACCAAGGCACCTCCTATCCCCATGGGCAGCTGGACTGGGATCAGGCTGCACTCCCCACCACAGCTGGATTAGGTCCCTGCTGTGCCAGTTCCATATGCTGGATTGAGCCCAATGGCCAGATCATGGATGGACCTGGCACCACTCACCCTGGTTTAACAGATTTCTGTTTTATGTTGATGTTCTAGTTACCTTCTAAATTGTTTTCTCTTGTTTACCCTCTTATTTTATAAATTACTCTCATGTTGTAATCCACCCTGAGCCTTCATTGGAAAGGGTATCACAGAAATCAAATTAATAGCAACACCCACAAGAAACAAAGTTACAGCATTCTTGCTTGGTGCTGTACAAATATCTAGAATGTAAACTCTTCGGGGCAGAGACAATCTAAACCAGTGGTCACCAACCAGTGGATTGCGATTTACTGGTCATTTGGCTTAGTCCCCCCCAGACTGAGATCCACTGTAAGGAGCTCTGAGATCAGGAGTGACAGGACACATGTGACTGGGCTGAGTCGTGCCCCCTGCCCCTGGGCCTGGCTGGGTTAGTGGGATGATCCCCCTGCCACCGGGTGCGGGGGGCCCTGGCTGGGTAAGGGTTGGAACCCGGGCAGCTTATTCAGGCATGCAAGGGGGCTCCCGCTGCTGCACACACCCTGGTGGAGGCCCTGGGGGGCATATGCCCCCTGATCTGTGCGCAAGGTGAGGCAGTTGCTGCTGCGGGCTGGGCTTTGTGCCTGGAGCCCTGCTGCAGCTGGCCCGGGAGTGGCCCGACGCCACATGTGTCCTGCTGCTGGGTGGGCAAGGGGAGCACCAGGAGGTACATGGCATCAAGCCGCTCCCAGACCAGCTGCAGCAGGGCTCAGGGCAAAGCCCAGTCCACAACTGCAGCCACCTCTGCTGTGCACAGACAGATCGGGGGGCATGTGCCCTCCCCAGATGCCAGGGAGCATGGGCGGCTGCAGCAGTGGTGAGAGGGAGTGTGGCTGGAGCAGGGGCAGGCCCTGCACAGGTGGGGCACACAGCCCTGGAGGGCATGGGGGGGCGCATGCCCCGAGATCTGCATGCCAGCTGGGCTGGGGGCTGCTGCAGGCTGGGGCTGCGCCTGGCTCTTCCCAGGGGGCTTGCCTGAGCTATGCCGCAAGCTGGGGCCTGTTCGTGCCGTGGGCCCCGACTGCACTGTCCACTGGACAAAAGACACCACTGCTGAGCACTGCCGCTGTTCCACTGCTGCTTTATTGCTCTGAGCTGCTGGTCCCGAGCTGGGGGCGGTCTGTCAGGTGCCCGGCGCCACGGACAGAAGCAGGACTAGAGCAGGGCAGCTGCCCAGGAGTGCTGCCACTGCCCAGACTAAACTACCGCTCTCAGGCAGCTGTCCTGCTCCAGTCCTGCCTCCACACCTGGCAGCATGTAGCTGACATAGGCTGCCCTCAGTTCGGGATCAGCAGCTCAGAGCAATAAAGCAGTGGTGGTGCTCGGCAGTGGTGTCTTTTGTTTGCTGTGCAGCGCAGCTGGGGCCTGCAGCACAAACAGGCCCCAGCTTGCAGAGTAGCTTGGGCAAGCCCCTAAGGAAGAGCCTGGTGCTACCCTGGCCCCAGTCCACTCCACCCCGCCCCACCCTGTGTACAGATCCAGAGGCACATGTCCCTGTGCCCTCCCAGGCTGCTTGTCCCCCACTCCCCATGCACCCTGGACAAACCACTTGCAGCTCTGTCCTGCGCCACACCCATATAGGGCCAGCCCTTGCTCCAGCCACGCTCCCTCTCTCACCACCGTGGGGTGGGGGCAAATCGAGGCCCCTGTGGTGAGGTAGGGACCAAGGCACAGGTAGGAGCAGGGGCTGGGGGGAGTGGGGTACAAGTGGAGCTCTGGGGGGCATGTGCCTCCTGGGCCTCCACTTGTCCCACCACCCAGCCTGGCCAGGGCCCCATTCACTGCAGCCCTTGCTCCTGCCTATGCCCCACTCCCTCCCTCGCAGCTGGGGCCTCAATCTGCCCCCCACCATGGCCATTTCCCCTCCCCCCACTCCATCTACAGACTTACCTGTGGGGGGGCACCCCCCCAATGATTTTTTTCTCCCTTTGCCACACTCTGTCCCCTCCCCAGAGACTGACCTGTGGGATGGGGCCAGGGGGGAAGTGGCAGTGCACGGTAGATCTTGGGTTGCTTTTTAATTCAAAAAGTGATCTCTGACTTAAAAACGTTAGAGACCACTGATCTAAACCAAAAAAGCAAGACAGAGCATAGGAATAGAGCAATACAGACAAGAGAAACAACTTGCCCAACTTCACACAGCTGGTTTAGAGATAAAAGGGTTGATTCCTTTAATCCAGTGTCCTATTTGCAATGCTCTTTCTTACTACTACTACAGGTTTCCCTTGCTTTATGCAGGTTCTGTATATGCAAATTCGCTCTTATGCGATGACCCTTTTTATGCCAAAAATTAATTATATGCAAATTTACTCCTATGCGATCGGTGTGGTGGAAGCCGTCAGTCAGCTCCTTTGTGTGGTGCATTGTGGGAGTGACGTGCACCAAAATATAGTCTCCTGTGTGGATCTGTGCTCCTCGCTCATTGTCTGCAATATGTGTTTCTGTAGTTGTGATCCCCGTTATGATAGTGCCCTGCGTGCACTGTCTGCTGTTGCCGAGTACCAACTTTTGTGGCAGAATGCCACCTCTGTCTCTCCCCAAAAACTGCTATGTGACCATTTGGTTAACATGGTCCCTGCAGAGGGCAGACATCCCATGGGCTCTTTAGGTAACCCTGAGTTGTAACCTGAGCTGGATACATTCCTGAGGGAGGGAGGTAACCTGCTTCCTGGGTGAGGGGCTTGGGCTCCCTATTGTTCTGAGCAATACCAGTGTACCTGGCAACCAGTGATGCATTTCAAATTGATTGGCTAGCAGCCAACAGGTCAGCTGGCCTCAATTGGACCAGGTAAATGAGGTCATAAGGTCTATGTAAGTTAAGGGCTGCCCAGGAGGAGGAGCATTAGCCATGATGAGAATTGAGAGAGAGAAGCTGGACCATCTGAAACTTGCTCTTTCTTGAAACTTATGATTACTGAACTGCCTGCCTCCAGGGGGAATCTCCACCTGCCTATGGATGATACTCGTGAGTAAGCTACCTGAGATCTAACTAGATACATAGCTTTCAGTAACTCAGATGTGTGATCAAAGGCTACCCAGCCAGGGGAGTTTGCTCTATGGTATTTCTCTGATATTGCTCTACCCTGTACCCTATTGCAACCCTACACCTTGTAACCAATAAAGTTCTCCTTTGTATCTAGTGTGGGAGACTTATTGGGAGTGGGTCTAGATTATGCCTTGGGGTCCCTTTAGTTCAGCTGACTAAGGGAGACCACTATTTGTGCTTCAGACTGAGGGAAGCACCCCAAGTTCTTGGAAGTGGGTTGAGTACCCTCAAGGGCTACTAGGCCTGTATTTTCCAGGGAGCCACAGAGCCGGGATCACTCCAGACCCTGGGTGGTGGCAGCATTACCCCCAGGCTAGCAGGTGTGCTCCAGGAAGGGGGTCAGCCAGACATGAGGCACCCCCAGAAAGGCACTCTGAGCCTGGAAGGTGGTCGGGCACAGTGAGGTGGGTGGCTCAGCACAGGAGCACCCCCTACTGGCCTGCCACAACATTGTCTTGTAGAAGTGGTAGAAATGGGTCTGGGGGTCAGTACTGTCGAGATCTTGGGACGTATCCCTGTTAGTTGCATTGTAAAGTGGGTTCCCTTTATGCAAATTTGAGTTATACGCCACTTTCCAGGAACACATGTACAGCATAAAGCAAGGGAAACCTGTACTCTTCGTTAACTTTCCTTTTCCCCTTAAATAAATTATCTATATTACTGGAATGTAACCTCCAACTGAACATATTTGTCTGGCCAATACAAATTGGCTCCATACTTGTCACCAATGGTCATTCAAGTCAAAACACACATTTGTGATGGCAAGTAAATGGGCGAGTTTGATAGCCATATTCTTGTTCCCTCTATACCAAGTTTACCAGACAGTTTTGCCTTAATCTGGTAAACTTGTACATTTTCCCTTCTGTACACTTCACGGAGTTTTAGTTGCACTGGGGTGCTAAAGAGAACTCAGCAGATTATGACCCTGTGTGGAACGATAAAGCAATTAATAGTGCAGTGTCGTCCAGAGCAATAATCGCGCCTCGTATTAACCTCATTGGCTACGATACTGCCGCTGCACAAAGTGTCGTCCAGAGCAGACCTTTCTCTACAGACCTATATAAGAATAGGGGTTTAGCGTCTGCAACATTTGACAGTTGTCTCCTTGTTTTATAAACCTTCCAGACTACTATCTACATCTCAGTTCAGTAACAGGTGCAGTAGGGTAAAGGATGGTACCACTTATGGACAAAGCTTTAAATCTGATGATGCTGTGGGATGAATTTTCTCTCTCCTGGGAGAGCAAGAGGGATGCATATTTTCCAAGGAACAAACACTCCCCTTCAGCAGAAATTTTTGGTATTTATTTCTGAAAAAAAAATAGGAGCGACTAATACCAATCAACCTTCACAACCGTATTTTCCTGAAGCATGCTACTAAGGTAATTTAAAGTGCTCCTGGACTGCATGAACTGATTAGTTTCCCATGACAGACTAAAAAAGTCACATAGTGATATTTCTTTGTGTTAATACAATTAAGACCCAAGCTGAATCTTCCTTCTCCACCCCCTCCCTGCTATAATAGCCCTTCATCGTTATTGTTTCCTGAAGTCTCACTTTGAAAAGCTTTCACATTCTTTTGGGCAATTTTTAATAACCCTTTCCCCTCATTTGCTGGGTTGAAGCAGGGGAAACAGATCTGGGTTGGCTTCACCAACGTCTCCTTTAACTTCGACTAAATCCAATGTTTCTGGCAGATATTAACTTGAACTTTGGATCAAAATAGTGCAGGTAAAAAGTTTAATGGGAAATTCCATTACATAATGGAGTGTTTTCCCACAGACACCCAGCAAAAGGAGGAGACTCATACTTTCACCAAGAAACAAGCTGTATACATAACTTCAAAAAGGCCATATAAATTAACTATTTAAATGAGTCTTTGGTCTTTATACTCCAGTAGCACTGGGAAGAGCATGTTAAAAGCTGCCAAATCTTCTGTTTAGCCAGGATGGAGACTAAGGTTTTATCCAGTCCCAGCTGTTCATACCTAGAGATCTACCTTATTCTCGATTCTGCGTTTTTCATGGAAAACGTAAAAAATGGTTTCTGCGAACCTTGTGAAAATGGTGATCCCTGCAATTTTGGCACAGAGTTGCCAGCGGGGGGGAAAAAAAAAAAGTACTAAAATAGTGGCTCCCCAATGGAAGCCAGCAGTTCTCAGAGCTGCTGCAGCTGGCCTCACAGCCCACTAGAGCAGAGGGGGGATGGGAGGGAACAAGGTGGGGAAGCCATCACCATGAAGGGGAGCAGCAAAGATGGTGGCACATACCCTCCAGCTGTTGCTTGGCTGACGGCTGCCCATTGTGCGACCCCCCCCATCCCTCTGCGAATCAGCAGCAAGGGGTGGGGCTGCCTGATGGGCAGCCCTCTTGCCTAATCAGAGGTGAGGAGCTGGACTGCCAGGCCCCTTGGCCAAATCAGTGCGGGGAGGGCCTGCCAGGAAAAGACTGCAAAAATGGTTCTGCATAGCAAGAGGGGGCCACAATTTTTCTTTTGCCTCAGTGCGATTTAGGCAGATCCCTATTCATACCTCTATATGCTAGCATCAGCCTGATGGAATTTCCCCTTGAAGTTGGTTTCTCACTCAGAGGGGTGACAGCTCCTGAGCAGTGCGAGGGAGGGAGGGAAGGAAGGGACTGATGGAGCACTTTTCCCCTCACCCTCTGTTCTGTCCTCAGACACTAGTGGAAGGAGGAAGGGTTGCTGAAGCAGAGAAGCTCTTCTTCTGGCTTCTACCGCATCAGTCATAGCACCAGACCCCCCACTTCTGCTCAATGCAGCAAAGACAGTGAAAGCAATTGTAGAAAGGAGCAGGTAAAAAGGGGAATCAAAAAGAAGAAAAAGGAAACAGCAGCAAAATGTGATTTAAGAGCACACAGACGTTTGCAGGGAGAAGCCTTATGCTATCCTAAGTAGGGAAAACCTGCAGTCCTGTATCCCCAGGGAATAAGCAGGAACCAGATGGTGCAGAGGAAGAGCCTTGCTATTATTTCCCTTAATATGCCACCCTGTCTCCCAAAAGAACAACTACATACATGGGCAGCTGACAGCAGAAGATGCTTTATGTGGAATGGATCCAGGGGTCAAAAATAAGCATCCAAGCTCCTAGGTCTACATCTGCAACTCCAGGCATTTGGGGACCCCGAGAATATTCATATCAAACACAAACCCTATTTCCCTAGATAACACACTCAGTTCTTTGGCTGAATATGGCTTAGTGCAGGGGTGGCCAACCTATGGTAAGAATGCCATAAGTGGCAGGGGCAGCCTCTGTATGTGGCATGCTGCAGATCAGGGAGGGGATAGGCAGGGCAACAGCAGATAGGGTAGGAAGCCAAAAGCAGAGGAGATTGGGCAGAGGAAAGGGATCAAAGTGACATGCTTGCCAAAAAGGTTGGCTCCCACTGGTTTAGCAGACCCTAGAATTGCCCCTGGACACAAGCTCTGAAGTGTTGAAGATAAACTGCTCCTGGGAACAGATCCTTGAGTTCCTTATCTACCTGTTCCCCATATCACTTAGCAGATTCAGGTCTCTATTTCCTTTAAATCTGGTTCCTCTCAACTGAAATTCACATAGCGATGCCGAGATGGAACAGGGGGTTCTGGACCCCTGAACTTTAATCCCTGCTCAGATTCATGGTGTATTTTGACTATACTCTGAGCCAGTGGCTTTCAAACTGTGTTCTACAGAACCCTGCCTAAGGTTCCACCACAGGTCATCAGGGGTTTTGCAAAGAGATCAGGGTAATGGCAGAGCAAGCTGGGAGACAGTGTGCCACCATTGCCAGACCAAGTTGTCTGGTTCCATGTCAGCTCACATGGCCCAGGAGCCAGGGGTAGGGATTCCACAACAGAAGATGTTATATGAAAGGTTTCCATGACTTCAGGAAATTTGAAAACCACTGCTCTGAGCCAATCATCATCATTTGTGAAACAAGGACAGTCCTAATCTCTCTCTCGTGTGGGTTGGGAGAATTACTTAATGTTTGTAAAACACCACAAAAGTGTTAAGTATTATTAATGGCTCCCAAGTCCTCTCTTGGAACCAGTGGCCATTTCTTCCCTTAATGTTTTAAACAGCTGGTGGTAGAGGAGCTTAAATTGCAAATTCCTGGCCTGTGGTTTGTCAGTAAATCACAGAGCTGGAGTATACCCAAGACACTCTTGAAAGTCTCAGCAGGGAGTCTGGGTGCGGG
>NW_005842714.1:307908-331197 GCF_000455745.1 Alligator sinensis
ATTCCCAGCAGGAAGTCTGGATGAGGGAGGCTATTCCTAATCTGGCCAGTGAACTGCTTTATGGGCTGGCTCAATCTCAAGGTTCTGGCCAGACCCAAGAGGGATTCTATCCAAGTATAAATGCACAGTCTCAGGAAAAGTCCTTTCAACTAACTGCCTATAAATATTTTCTGTCTTCTACCCTGAAAGATGTAGGTTTGACTCTCCTGCACTGCCTGGGGTCAGCTGACCAGCTTCAAAAAGGAGAGAAGACAAGCTTATTTATTACCTGTATGAGCTGCAGGAACACTTAGAGCAGGGTTGTCAAACTCATCCAGCCCCACATTCTGGATGAATGGTACAGGGCTGGTCCGTGGGGTTCTGTGGGCCTAGTCTGGCCCCTCACCTTCCCCCAACATACTGAATCCAGTGGCTGCTCCAGTCACTTTAGGACCTGTGCTGCATGCAGCACAGATCCCAGAGTGGCTGGAATAGGCGCCACATATAGTGCAGTCTGGCTGGAGGCATATAGTGCAGGTCCCAAACAGGCTAGAGCAGGTGCTAGTCTGCATGCTGTGCCTGCCCCAGTCAGGTGGCTGCACATGGGCATTGCACTATATGCTGCTGGCCGGACTGCACCACATGCGGCAGCCATTCCAGCCACTCAAAGATCCATGCCCCATGTAGCACATGTCTCAGACTGTCTGAAACAGCCCCCAGATGAGCATGCTGAGGAAAGAATAAGGGGAGGAGATCTGCAGGCCCAATGTGGCCCACAGACAGGCCCTATACCATGCCCTGCATGGATTTGCTCAGACCCAGGAACAGCACCAAGGACTAGATGGTGGGGCTCTGCAGGGCAGATCTGGCCCATGGACCATACGTTTGACACCCCTGACTTAGAGCTTTCTACACCAGTGAGTTTAGCCTAGAGTACAAGCTAAAAACATGCAAGTTTCAGTCCAACAAAATATCCACATACAAAGGCTGCAGGAGTTTACCTAAGCTAAAAAGGGGGGGGGGACCCAATACACCTCAGTCTTCATGCATAGACAAGGCCTTCATCTTGTTTGTTACTATGAATCAAAACACAGAAGCAGCCTCAGTGGGATCAGAAATCCTCAGTATTATCCCACTTGGATCCCACTGAAATCTAGCATGGAAGTACAATTAATATTGAAAGCAACAGACACAGAAGGATCAACTGATGGGTCTATGCACAGAACTTCATACCACTACAGCAGTATGTTAAGCACTCTTGGGAGGTTCGGCTTTTGCCTGGCTTGCTAGAGGAATCAGACACTTTCTGTTTTACTTGCAAAGACTAGCAGTAGATGTTGGGATGAAGAGTGTTTATTGATGCAAAAGCTTAAGAAGGACAAATAATTTAGTATTTCTGAGTGGAAAGGCAGTGGGGATTAGATGAACAGAGCAATCTTCATCTCAGGTTTGCCACTCCTAGTAGTGAAATTATGCTGCAGTATCCATGTTTCATGAAAAGTCTCCGTGTTCTTGTGATTTGCTTCAATGTGTAGTGAAAGAGAAGCCATATCCAGCTCACATGTTTCTCTTGTATCCCTACATTTGGAGCAGCTCATCCTTTACCATTACTTTTGTAAGCAAAAGTGCCTCTGTTGTGCTCTTCAGAGATATCTTCAAGTCAAAACTGGCTGACAAGAAAACCTCATGTATCCCTGGCATTGAGCAGGGGTCAACAGTATTTATCAATCTAATCCTGCTACCTCATATCACCACCCCTGCTCTGTATGGCAAGTCGCATGTTAAAATTTCACTAAGCTTGATTGTCTCCGCAAGTCCTTGCCTCTTCATGCTCAGCTTTTCCTTTGACTTTGCAAATTCAAAGTAGGTTTGTCCCTTATTGTGTGAGATCCTGCTGACAGATCATTTCCATTTTCTCATATCTCACAACATTGTTCTCATTATATCACTGCTGCTACCTGCATGTGCAGTCAGTGCTTAGCTTCATCAAATCTCTGGTATGACATCTCTGTGCATAAACAATGTGGAATGAGTCAAAAACAGGGAATCAAATGAGTACTGCGGTGATGCAGCTTAGAGTGAGAGACATACAGCCTTGATCACAAATACAGCATCTGCATCCTGCATGAGCAGATGTGCTGCCTGAAGCACTCCAGTGAGTGTGCAGATATTCAAAGCCAAAGAAACACTTCAGAAAATGACCCTTAATAAAAAAAACATAGGTACACCCTCAAGCAGGGAGCAACAATGAGTGGCTCAGTCCTCTGGTATCTCCAGCACTTTGCTTCCCCCCCAGTGTTCTTCCTGGCAGTGAGGAGAGAGGGATGAGGAAGATGGCAGCAGACAGCCTACAAGTACTCGCCTGTGTTTTTCACTGTCCTTGGGAACCTCCAGAAGCTGAGAAGCTTGCAGGGATTCCTGCTCTTCTTTTGCAGCCATTTTGAAATGCTCCAGGGTGGGAGTGGCAGCAGCATGTCTACACAGAACTGAAGTGCACCAAATGTGAAGTGCTCCAAATCAGAGCAGGACTTGGATCACCTGAAATTCACATCTGTCCATGTCCTCAGGGACAGTGCCTACTGATGCTTCTTACACTGACAACACAGTGGCTAGAGAGAGGTTTTCATCCGAGCTAAAGATATGCTGGCTCAATCCCCTTTTAAAGCAAAATTCAGGACATTAAAGGGATCCTTGATGCCCTAAGATTAAAGACCTATGGAGACAAAATTCATGCCCCTTCCAGGAAAGGGCACAGTCTTTGGTAGAACACTAACAAGGGCAGGACCAGGGTAGGACGTAGATACAGGGAAGCTCTGGATAAGAGGGCCAAGGGCAGAACTACTTACTCTGAAGAAGAGCAATAGGGCAGAGCCCTGCTATGGACTATAAGGACTCTGCTGAAGCCACAGGTGCAAGTTGCCAGGGAGACCAACAGGGCAAGGGCTAGCCAGTCACCTGACTGGAGAGGGGCAGGGCTGGAATAAGATACAAGCCAAGGCATGAGCCCAGTACTCACTCTGGCCTGGGATGCTGAAAGGGGAAGGAGCACTGCTACAAGACAGGTGGTGAGGGGAGCCTGGCTACAGGCAAGCTGGAAGGCCTGGGAGAAGTTGAAGCCTTGGCGGTAGAGAGAGTAGGACCGCAGGCAAGAAGAAGCATGGTAGTCAGCTGGTAAATTGAGAGTTTATGTTGTAGCTGAAGAGCATATGCTTTTCACTGGAGTTAAATGTGGAGGACCTAGCAAGGGAAGGATGTCCCAATTTGGGGTGCTCAGGGATCTGGGGGTCAGGAGGTGGAGAACCCCAGGGAGCACACCTGGGTGGAAGCAGAAGCCTACTTTCTAATTCAGCCAAAACAGCCGGTTGAGGTGTGGGAGGCTGAGGCTGATTCCCTTTACAGACTAAGAATTCAGGGGCTCTTAAGGTGCAGAATCCAGATAACAGCTGGATATAGGACTGGAATCATGGGCCTGCTAGATAGATCAACTGATTAACAGATTGAGATGGAGACTATGGGCCAAAAATGCATAGGACATTAATCAGCAACACCTACAAGGCATGGGCGTGGTTTGAAGGGAGGTTGGAGTCATGAAACAAACCCCTAAGGTCCCACGTTGCCAGTACACTAATTGGCAACAAGACAGCAATCATCCAGGAGACAGGGCAGCCTCCTGTTCTCCTGGATTGAAAAAATACCAAGTCATGGCAGGAAAGAGCAGACAAAGGAGTGACCACGAGTCCTGAGGGGAGCAGGCACTAGATAGGAGACACCACCATGAATCCTGGAATCTAGGTCTGTTACAAACATGTTACGTATTACAGACAAAGCTTTAGATCACCCAGGATTCTCTTCTACTCTCTCTCTAACCCCATGTGGCAGGGCACTGCTGGTGCTTGCCACTTTAAGACCTGAGCCAAGCAACCAGCAGGTGCTTGATTGCGGCAGCCGTTTTAGATCCCTGGCTACCTATATAAAAACAGATGGCTTGGCTGCAAGTCTTCATGGAACAATCTGGAGGTAAGGGAGGAGCTGTAGGGGATGGCTAGGAGGCTCCTGGTCCTGGGCAGGACCTAAAACTGCACCCTGCTGGGAGTGGGTGGCCTGGTGGAGCTCCCAGGAAATGCCAGGCCACTTACTACCCCGGTGAAAGGCGGGTTGGGGCACCTTAACCCCAGCTCCCACAACCAGGTAGGTCACCTGCTAGTAGGGTCCAGTCCAGAGGGCAGACCCCACAGAGAGAGTGGGGCTAGAGGCTCAGAGGCCTCATGTAGTTTACCTTCGACTGGTCAATGCTACGGCCAGGACCAGACCGGTCAAAAGGGCCAGGGGCCCACTGTGAGGGGCACCCAGAGCTGAGGGCCTGGGGTCCTGACTGGCCTTGGAGGTGAGGCCAGGGCCTGTGTGGCCAAAGGTACTGGGGGGGACCATGCCCGAGACGGGAAATAGTTTCAGGGAGTTAGGTTACCTGAATGAGGGCAGGGTAGGCTGCCTGAATGGAGGGATCTTAGAGGGGTCCTGATTGGTAGATTCTGGGGCCCAGATGGGGATGGTGTGAGTAACATCTGTGGATGCCATCTGCAAGGCATGGGCTGTGGTGTAGGGGAGGTACAGAGCACAGATAGTGCCCCCTGGCATTGGGGCACGAATGGGCAGCTTCCCGCCTTAATTAACATCTTAATTAAATTAAGAACAAGGCATGGCAGGCGAGTCAGGTGGGTGGCATGCCCAAAGGCAAGTGGGGAACCTAGCACTGTGGGTAGGCAGGGAGCCCCACTTTGGCACACCCCAAATGAAAAGATACCACTGTTAGCAAGCTCTGGATAACAAGCCTGCAGGATAATACTGTATTTTCTCACATACCACATACCTCCAAGTAAGATGTGCATCTTGTTTTGGGAAGACAATGAAAACAAAGATTTTTCCTGAGTCCTGCCACAGCATAGGTTCACCATGGCTGAATGTTTCCAGCTGTATGTAGGAGAGGTAGTAGCAACAGCTGTCACACGATTAAAGCTTTAGTTTTGGAGCTTCAGTTTTTAGGTGAGCTATGTTGAGAATTGGACTCTGCCTCTTTTGCATGCACCCAGGAAGGAAGCACAATCTCCATCAGCCATTGTAGAGCCTCCATGCCTCAATTCCAGTGAAGAAATCAACTCTGTCACTTAAAATACATATCCCAATTTTGGATGGCTGACTTTTGGGGTGCAAGGTGCATATGGTATGCATATAAATACACTACATCTGGTGTATCTGTACAGAACTCTTACTATCAAAAATTCAACAATATTTTCCACAGTCAGTCTATTTCCAAAAAAACTCAAACTGCCACAAACTTAGAAGTGATGCATTACAACACAATCTAGCACCACAGACATTTCTCCAATAATATTTTATCATGAAACATTTAATGAGGTCTAGATGCATATGTGTAGCATCTGGTAATGAATCTTCATTCCTACCTATTGGTCCTGATTTTGATGGTAGAATGCCTGGATAAGTCTATTTGACTTTTTTCTTTTTTTTTTTTTTTTTTTTTTTTTTTTTTTTTAAGACAAATATATTAGCAATTATGCAGCCACGGTTCAGTTCATAGGAGACAGCATTTAATGACAATCAGTAATTAAAAAGAGCTGCAATTTTCTGGCATGCAGGACAGCAAGTACTACTTATAGAATACAGTGATGTACAGACAAACCAGAAATGGCCTTGGGTAATTCAGAGTCCACACTCAATTTACAGGGTTGCCAGTCAGAAAGAAATCTTAAACTGAGCAAGTTATTCCTCATCTAACTGAGAAACAAGCATGGAAAACCATAATGGCTTTTCTATTAATTAGATGCTTTCTGTTGTATGGCCACCACAAAAAATGTCTAGCTCCTAGAATCTTAAAAACAAAAATAATGGGGTTGATAGCTGAATGCTCACCTTCCTTCTTTAATCACCTCCTTGATTAGCATCTCCCCCACCCCTTCATGACCCATCTATAAGTGGATCTGCTGCCAGTCTAACAGAAGCACCTATAAATGCTCATGGCAAGGGTTGCTTTCTGTGCCTGGTAACCCTCTTAGTGCCAGGCAGAGGTGGAGATTTCTTGAACGAGCACTGAGTTTATTTAGCGCTGAAGTTGGCACTGTAAGCTAAGCTGACTGGTATACAAAGATTGGGTGCATGGGGTCATAATACCTTGAACTCTTTTGGACTCTTGATGCCAATTGCTTGGAAAGGCCAACCCTAGAATCCATACAATGTTAGAATCTGGGCTCAAGTGAGAAATGTCACAATTTGGCAAAAATAACTGTAACCAACCCATAGTGTCACATGGGGAAACCCTGCAGGATGTCCCTCAGAGCTGCAGAGAATTCTACATTTCATACCACAGTGCCTGCAAGCAGACAGATGTTGCAAGAGTTGATTAAAGTAGTTTTGCTTGAAGAACTGGAGGGACCACACCTGATTTTGATCTTTGTATTAAGTTGAGCTCAATGCTTTTCAAGTACTTTTGTGAGGAGCTCATTCAGACGGCTCACCATAGGTCTGGGATCATCATTCAGTCCCGCTGCTATCATGGCATTCTCGTAAATCTGAAGAAGACAAGAAAACTTGATTAGCAGCAGGAGCAACCTGGGTACGACATGGAAAAAATGTTGCTCCTGCACTGAGGACCATGGCATGTGCACAGTGGGTCTGGAGGAGATAGAACATACCTCTAAGGATCATAAGTTAGGGTGAGGTGCAGACTACAGGGTCGCTCCAGCACTCCATGGCACGGTGAAAATCAACTCCCAACAAGAGCCCTTTGGAGTTCTTACTGGTTTCACGCAGATTTATATATCCTCTTCCCATTTCTGGGAAGTTACCTTAAACTTCAGATTCTTGCAGTGAGCAAGACTGAATTCTCTGCTTTGTCCCTTCGTTTTTCTCCCCCAGCTGCTTAAACTTCACAGTGTGAATAGAAAAACCTTCAGGTCTGCATCAAACACAAATGCAATAGGATAAGAGTACCTGAAAGGTACCACCACACTAAGAAAAAAGGACCTTGTCCACCTCTGACCAAATATGACTAGAAAGGCGAACAATGCAGGTGTGATCCTGGCTCCTTACAGCCCTCAGATATGACATCCTGTCTTGGGGAGCATGATCATGTCTCTAGGGCAGACCCATCTCTCACCTGATCCATCAGCAGCTGGGCCAGATCAGGCTCACTGTCTCTCAGCTGATTGAGTTTCTTGATCAAAGCGTGTCTGCAACAGAGGAAGAGATCAGCACTGAGTCTGGGCACCTCTTGGATATTTGAGAAAACCAAATATCCCAGGAAGAATAACCAACCATGGCAGGACAGAGAAATGCCTAATGATCAAAAGAAATTCCCCTTCTCTTCCCTCTTCTCCTATTGGCTTCCCCCCTCCCTCCATACAGCCCACTGTGGATAATACAGCTAGTTACTGCTAGAGAGATCCCTGAGGTACTGGACACACATGTCCAGAGGGCAGCATTTATTAATATGCACAGTTCCAAAGGCTGTGCGATGTCAGCCCAAATAAGGCAATTTGAGACTCCAGCTGGTTCAAGATCATTGTACTATTCAGTGTCTTCCCTCCCAAGCTGCAAAGCCGGAGTTCTAGGCACTGGCCCTGGCCCACCTCACCCTGTATTTATCTCCAATGTGGGCTGCAAGATCTGGGCACGCTCCTCATTTGTCTTGGCTAGCTGCTGCATACGCAAAAAGTGACGAGCAGCCCCCATCTCAAGCACGGTGATCATAGCTGGGTGGGTGTCTAGGCGTGGAGTCACCTGTCAAAGAAAGAGCAAACAGTAACAAGATTTAAATGAACAAAGCCAAGACAGTGGGGAGAACAAAGAGCTCAGAGACTGTATTTTTAGCCACATAAGAGAGCACCCACAGTGCAGGAACCCTCTAACATGGATGGGAAAACCTTGTTCTGAACAGCCCCATTTTGAGTGAACTGAGTTCTGAGAATATGGTTGGGAATTTGGACAAACTGGAGTTTAATCCTGCCTCTGCCATAATTTACCTGCCTTTGCTCATGGGCAGTAGATAAAACCCAAAGTATTATGTGCTGCACTGATTCCCCTGCTGCTCCAAGGCTGGCACTTAACTGCTCTGTCCCCTTATACAGATGGGATGCTATGCTTCATGTTCAGAAGTGCTCCTAAGTCCATACAGTGCTGAGAAGATAAAGGCACTGTATTAGTTCACTGTACTATTTACAGATGGGAGTTCAGCAGGCTGTTCTAACAACAAGCCTACTGATCCATTAATTGTTCCCTAATACCCCAAGTGAGCCCAAATAATCTGAATCAACACACACCACCAAGTCAAGACAGCAATGCCCAAAACAGATGCACAATGAAAAATAGAGCTGAACCTATGCAGAGGTATTGCCAAAAGGGTTACCCAGATCTTGCACTGGTCTGGCCAAGAACATGACCACCTGCGTCATGACATGTCCATGCTACAGCTTGCTCTAGCAGAAGAGAAATGGGGTGGAATTTTATCATTTCCGCTTCATAGCACCTACGAGCCCTGGTGGTGCTGGGTATTCCACACAATGTACTAAGGAACAGTCCCCTGCCCTGAAATGCCTACTGTCCAACTAGACAAAAAAAATCTATTTCACAGATCTGGAACTGGGGCACATGGAGTCAATGACTTATCCAAGGCAATAAAAGAAATCTATGGAAGGCCAGGAATTGAGCACGCATCTTTCAAGTCCTAGCTGTACCTTAATGTTTTAATCAGAGAATCATCCTCTCATGTTCTCAGACAACAATCTGCCTGTTGTATGCTCACCTTAACATTGGTGATCCTTGAGCCCAATGCATTTCTCATCCAAGCCATGAGATCCTCAGCTTCCTTTTCTGTCAGGTGTTCTGCAGCTGGTAACAGGAGAAGGGCAGATTACAGCACAAACTGCCTGCTAGCACAAAGCAGCAGAGAACATACATTTTATTCCTGAACAGCAGTGGTGCTCAGTTGATTTCCATCTACTAGCTCTCTTACCAAAGCAGGGATGCAACATTTAGAAGTGTGGCATCATACCTACTATCCTCAACTTGCAATGATACACAACCAATAGCTTGTGGGTTGGATCTGGTCCACAAAGTGACTGGATCCAGCCCATGGCATGACAGATCATCAGCCCTCCCTGCTTTCTCCTACCCTCCCTTCTGATAGGTGCTGATTACTAGAAGTAGCCTCCCCCTCCCCCCTCCTTGTGACTTTGGCAGTTCCCCCTCTCCCCCAACCCTCTTTGCTCATTTCTCCTACTGGATGGAAGTGGTGGTCCACTGCTCTAAAAGGTTGAGCTCCACTGGCCTCACACGACAGGACTCACGTAGAGGATGGAACTCCAGCTCTTTGCCCATGGGCTAATCCTGCATTCTTTGGTCATCTTATGATCTTCTCCCCCTGTACACTCACCAGCCATACCGTGATGTAACAGAGTATCTAGGGAGGTTGCCTCTGTCTTAAACAGAAGTCCAGTGATACTATCCCCATGCCAGTCTCAGTCTCTGGTGCTTCTTCTTCCTGGCTCCAATCATGGCCTCCAGCCCTCCCCCTTCCCCCCCACAACAGCCACACCAATGCCTCTCGAGTCTTAGTTTCTTCTTACTGAGTCACTTGACCCTCCTAGCTTCAGCCCCCCTGTCCTGGCTTTGATGCTGTGGCCCCAGCCTCTTTAGGCTCCTGGCCCTTGCAGGGTTAAAGATCAAAGCATCCAGGTCACTGGCTGCAAGGGGTGATTTGGAGGCCATGCTGAGGGTGCCCTGAATGCCTCCATTTGTTATAGACAAACCCCTAACAAAGTCAGCTCCAGTGGATAAACAAAAAAGGAGGTTTTGTCCTCCTTTTTGTCCAAACAAAAATGGTTTTTGTCCTCAACAAAAACCTTAATCTGTCTGGGCACACTTGCCTGCAGGTAGAGGCTTCCCTGCCCCTTCTAGAGAATTCTCTCCTTGCAAAGCTAAGTTCCCTATATCTTAGAAGAGAATTCCTTTTTCTTCAACAGTCAGGGCCAGAGTGACTCACCCTGCCTTGGAGGCAAGCTGATATATAGTGGTCAGTCCTGGCACAGGCATTTCCCACTAACCCATCTAAAACCTCTGCCAGGGGTGAGTCTGCAGTTCTGGGTCAGCTGCTTCTCCTAAAGCAGTCTCTGCCTGTTGGTAGCCTTCACCTTACTCTTGGCTTCGAGTGCAGCTTCTGTGAAGCCCATTGCTAGGCAATTGGATACTCATAGAAACTGCCACAGGTACCAGTCTTCTTTCTTGCTCTTGTGGCCTCTGGATCAGAGACTATTCTCCTGTTAGTCTCAGGGAGCTAAGAGTCTTATCCCTCCTTGGAGTCAGGTTCCTGCCTTCTGAATCCCTGCCCCTCCAGGCCACCAAAGTCCTTTTCTTAAAAGGGGCCCTGCAGGTTTTTCTTGTTCTTCAGCCCTTTCCCAGTAACAGGGCTGAGATTCCCTGTTACATATCATGCACAAAAAAGGGCCAGCTTATTCCAACACCAGTGACTCATTCCATAGTACCATCGCTGGGACCAGGAACATCCACTTTTCAGATTAAGCTTGTTTTCAAACTAAAGTATGGACTTGAGCCATGATGCGATTTATCATCATTTTATATCAAACTAACTTGCTTAAGTCCTGTCTGTAGTGCGGCTGGGTTTGAAGTTCAACTTGGACCAAGGTAGACTGGATAATGTCAGGTTTAAAGAGAATGTATGCCTACACTACAATGCTCCTCTTAATGAAATTAACTCCATGTTCTTTGTACTGCAACTGAAAATATAATTATCACTTATGGCCATTAGCCTTTCTGACCCTCAGCAGCCCAGCGAGCTCTGCAGGACTGTGCAGGCTGGCTAATAGGTCTTACAATGCAAGCTTGCAGCACTAGCTGGGGAAGAACTGCAGTCCCCTCTCCCTGCTTCCCAGAGAAGGTAGAGAAACATCAAAGAACTTGCAGGACCTGGAGATCAGTTTGCAAACCCTGAGATGCCATACCAAGATGGCTGCCATCAGGAGAGACAGGACTGCCACAGCTGCCTGGGAACATTGCAAGGCAGAAGAAAAACTAGTGTGTTTATTCACTGGTTGAGGGAAGGCAGTGCTTCCCTGAGAGAAAGGCATCCTTGTCGACACTTGTGGGACAGTGAGCTGGAAAGGGATACCGAGCTCAAGGCTGTGCACAAGGTGGATTGGGAGAAGGGACACTGTACCTGGGCAACTGTCTTCAAACTTCTCTTCCTTATAGTGGTCAACAACAATATCTGTTTCCACTGAGATGAGCTTCTTTTTGTCAAACTCCCGAAGGTGCAAAAGTGTCAGCTCATCAAACTGCTCGTAGCAGAACAGCACCTATGCCAAGGACAGTTAACAATGTGGTGTCTCAGGCTGAACCAGGACTATCCTTATTAGACCAAAACAAATGCTAGCAGACCCACTGCTTCCCCCAGCCATCTCGTGCTCCCCAAGCCCACTCTTCAACATAACCATATGCATAAGCATTGGTCAGGGAAGATCTAGGAGTAGCTATGCCTGGAGTGCACTGTAAAGAACACCAGTTGGGAGTCCCGAAGCCATGGGGAAGGTTGATGGAAAGTAACACTGACTGAGACTTCAGGGTACATAACCTGCCTGGCCACTGACACTCTTCACACTTATGCCTTGAACAGCTCAACCCAAAGATGGAGGGGATTTTTTGTGATGTTAAACAGAGAAATGCAGGAAGGCCAAGCTTTTTCCCCAGTTCTGAACAGTACTAATCTGTAAACATGGGAGATTCACACTGTCCTTCATATTTAAATAGAGGGAGAGAACACTGAGAATCCTCTCCCGAGCCCAACTGCAATACTAGAGCCCAAGGGGAGGCAAAAGATTGTACTATCAGTGCAGAAGGAATGGAGGTGTGGACTGAAATGCAAATAAGGGGCAAAAGCAAAATATCCCAGATTATGTCCTTTGCAGCTGCGCAAAATGCACCAGAAGCTGGGGACCCCTGGCTGCAATTTGTAATGCTGAGCTGTACCAGTGAGGATCAGCTCCTCTGTTGTCTCTGGGTAGGGCGCACTACATTGCTCACCCACCTCCATATCCTTTTTCTTCATGGCCTCGAAGTATGGCGAGTGCTTGGCCAGGTGCCGGTTGGGTGCACACAGGTAGTAGATGTTCCTCGTCCCAGGCTTCATTCGGCTGGCGTAGTCTGGCAGGCTGGTCAACTGACCTGCAGGCAGTGCTGAGGACTCATAACGCAGAAGTTTTCCTATGTCCTCCTGGGGGGGGAAGTTTACCGTATTACATGTATGATGTCCCAGATGGCAGAAAGAGGCTATTGGACATCCCAAAACACTCTCTGGTTTCTGCACAAGTTTTCTGCTGTGCCAGACTACACAGATTAAATCTGGGAGCAACAGGTTCTTTGGCAGAGTAGAAACTTCCCTCAAATAGCTCAAACAGAGAAGTTGGCTTCTTTAGAGAGCGCTTCTATAGCATTAGTACTACAGTAAGCAACCTGTCCACAATATCCTACCTTCCTAAGGGCATGAACGGGCAGATTATCTTGGAGGATTGGTACAACTCCCAAGGTGCCATGCCTAAAGCAATACATGCAACTGGGAGGACCATGGCCTTGTATCAGAGCCTTTTTCCCAAGCTCAGGAAGGAGCCCTTGATTTTTCACATCAGCTAGTGCACACAAGGGCACCATGCATACTACTTGCCTTGACATCCTGCTCTGCTATAGTGACAATCCCCTCTCTCATGAACAGCCCATAGTCTTCAAAGAACTTGGCATATTTCTCAGGGTCCTTCTTGCTCTGGTCAATGAAAAACTTGATGAGCCTCTTCTGCAAAACATCTCGGAGTTTCCTAAAGTAGAATCAAGGCAGTTAATAGACTAAGACTATTAAGGTTTAGGGTGAACACCCACCTTCCTGTATACAATGTTGGTGATGCGTTTGCTACACAAAATTTGGCTTAGAAAGCCAAAGGAGAAATGCCAGACTAAAGCCAACCTTCCTCACCCCATTTACACCTGGGATCTAAAATCAGTGTCTACTCATCTGCAGCAGGAAAAGATCCTGGTACATACAGAAAGGAGGAGTGGTAACTCAAACTCCCAGGTGGAGTTGGTTCCCCTTTGACCCAGGAGACTGCAGTGTGTGAAGAGTTTTGTGTATTATCCCTATAGACAGGGCCCTACCGAATTCATGACAGAAGTGGGCTGCATTGCGGCTCCTTTAATCTTGCAGGTTCTCTTGTGCGTGTGGTTTTAAACATGCCACCTTTTTTGCCTCCTCACTGGTCAGCAGCAAGCAGCAGGGCCACTAGGGACCCTCAGACAATCAGCAGCAAGGAGGCCATATTTAAAACCGTGGTTTTCGCTTCCCTGCCAATTAGGAGCTAGCCATAAGTGGGGCTCCCCTCCACCAATCAACAGCGGAGGGGAGCATGTGGGGAACCTGCAAGATTAAAGGAGCCACAGCACATCCCGCTTCCGCTGTGAATCCACTAGGGCCCTACCTACAGGTTTCCCCTGCTTTATGCAGGTTCTGTATGTGCAAATTCACTCTTATGCAGTGACCCTTTTTATACCAAAAATTCGTTATATGCAAGGCAAATTCACTCTTATGCGATCGGTGTGGCGGAAGCCTGCAGTCATTGTGTGGTGCATTGTGGGAGTGACACGCACCAAATTATAGTCTCCTGCATGGATCTGTGCTCTCAGCTCGTTGTCTGTGACGTGTGTTTCTGTAGCTGCCATCTCCATTATGACTTCTAAGCATCCCGCTAGCTTATATCCTACCCCTCTCCCATGTCCATCAATGAAGTGCAAGAGAACTTTATTAACACTGCAGACAAAACTGGAGATTTTGAACCATGCAGAAGCTGGTGAGGGGCCCTCTGAATTTGGCGAGTACCAAAACTGTCCTGTAAAAATGGTAGAAGTGGGTCTGGGGGTCAGTACAGTCAATGTCTTGGAACATATCCCTATTTGTTACATTGTAAAGTGGGTTCCCTTTATGTGAATTTGAGCTATGTGCCGTTTTCCAGGAACACATGTACAGCATAAAGCAAGAGAAACCTGTATAGGCAATGAACTGCTACACCTTCCATCACCAAATACAGAAAGGATGTGGCTACATCAAGCCATGCTTAGGGGGCTGGTTAAACAATTACACAGAGACCTTTTTTGCCCCACTTAGACTTACTTTGGTTACTATACAACATAGAACATATCCTAAACTTCCAGGATCTATCAATTGCTCTTAGGCACTAACAACTAAGTCCACACAATGAAGTGAAAATGAACCCTAAACTCTGAAGACCAAATTACTACAGGAACCTTGTGATGCACCCTGAAGGGTAACAGACCAAGCACCAGTGAATTACAAATTCCCAGAGCACTGGTAGAGCATGATGGCTTGACACTGCTGGACTCTCTTAGACTTCAAAGCAGTGTAACCCCTGATAACCCAGCAACCCTGACATGTGGCTAATGAGTTTGGCTTAATCAGTCTCCTCCCAACTGTTTTAGACAAGTTAACTCACTCCAGGAAAGCTAGGTGATGCAGAGCAAATATAACACTTTGTCTATCAGGTCTAGCTAAGAAATGCCTCCTGGATCACATCATTTGAAGCTTCTCACTTTACTAGCCACAGTGTTAGTGTAGACATAAACAGTTTTACTACTGGGAAGAACATAGCTCAGCCTGCCAGATCCAGACCTACAAAGGCAATCCCAACCCCCCAACACCTCTCACTACCCAGCCAGAGACAGGAGAGCACTGACACAACCTCACAATCCAACAGGGTTACAGGGACAGGCCCCACTGGGTGCTCACCTGATGAGGGCACTTTCCTGGAGCAGTTCCCTGCTGAGGTTCAGGGGAATGTCCTCACTGTCCACAACACCTAGAATATGGAAGGTGACAGTGAGCGACTTAAGGCAAACATACACCTGGACAGAGGCGGCAGCCCTGGCTAACTACCCTTCTCCTCAGAGGCCCTGCAAATGTTATCCTGCATCACCATTCATGCTGCCCTAGGTGACAACATGCCTCTGCCACATACCTCGGAGGAAACGCAGCCATTTCGGCAGGATGTCTTCAGCTTTGGTTTGGATCAGAATTTTACGACTGTAGAGTGCAACACTAGAGCCCAGCTCCCTGCTGACGTCAAACATAGATGGCTTCTGCAGAAGCAAGCAAGAATGAGGTAATACAACAGAACCAGTGGGGTTTTATTTAGGGCTCCAGCTGGGGATCATGTGAAAGCATCATGCTCCACTGATATGTACCATATTTACTTGATTCCAAGACAAGTTTTTACCCCCTATTTAACAGTGGGCGGAGCCCTTTGTCTTAGAATCAATTACCCGGGGGTGAAGGGGGATGGCAGCGCAGTGGCTTTGGCCCCAGGCTTGAGCCAGAACCAGAGCTGTAGTTGCTGCCTGCACCCCCATTACCTCTGTACTCCCTGCTTCTCCCCTCATTAGCTTCAGACCCGAACCTGTTCGGCCTCCACAAGAGAAGGCTGAGGGGGGATCTAGTGGCCATTTACAAACTAGTCAGAGGGGACCAGCAGGCATTGGGGGAGTCCCTGTTCCCCCGAGCACTCCCAGGAGTAACAAGAAATAATGGTCACAAGCTGGCAGAGGATAGATTTAAACTAGATATTAGGAGGCACTACTTCACTGTCAGGGCGGCTAGGATCTGGAAAACAACTTCCAAGAGAAGTGGTGCTGGCTCCTGCCCTGGGGGTCTTTAAGAGGAGGCTAGATGAACACCTTGCTGGGGTTGTTTGCCCCCAGTACTCTTTCCTGCCATGGCAGGGGGTCGGACTTGATGATCTGCTCAGGTCCCTTTCGACCCTACAAACTATGAAACTAACTATGAAACCACTTAGCCTTGGTCCTTGCCAGCAGGCTCCATCCCCACTCCAGTTTGGAGCACAGCACAGCTCTGTAGCAGCAGTGCTGGCTCCATGTTGGCAGAAGCAGGATGTGGGGGAGACTGCAGGGAAGGTGGGCAGGGGTAGGTGAAACAGATGGCAGGAGGCAAGCTGCCTGGCCCCCACCACTGCCTGCCCCCTACTGCTTCCCCCAGTCTGCCAAAAACCCTTACTACTGCTTTCCCTGCTGTACAAAAGTTACGTGGAAAATTATAAAATTTATAAATGTTCCATGCATTGAATCTAATTATTGGGGGGGGGGGTCCTCTTACATTCAGGGTTATTTTGGATTCAAATGAATACGGTATTAAGGTTGAGCCAGTTGACCACATCCCAATCTAAACAGTCCTGAATGAGGACAGGCAAGGAATCCTCCTCTGAGAGCGTTTCTCCCCTATGAAGTCTACTTCAGCCAAATCTACTCTGAACAAATTGTCAATTCATCATAACTCTTCTTCAGCAAGTGACTACCATCAGCAAGATGATGCTGTCTCTTCTAGGCACCAGGTACTACACCTTTTGGTTACCCAACAAGCAAACCTGCAGTCCCAGGTGCATGATACAACATTTGCCCAAGTTGGAAAGCAACAAAGGGACTTCACTCCTGCAGTGACCTCATCAGCCTACTCTATCCTGTCAGAAGGAGATGTCCCGCACATGCCCTGAGAAGAGAATGACAGACTCACCACCTCAGGCACATAAAAAATGCTGCGGATGTTGAGAGGAGCATCTGTCTTGTAATGCAGGACATAGCGGGGCTTGTCATGAGCCTGGGCTATAAAGCGATAGAACTCCTCATGCTGCCATTCACTGATGTCCTTGGGGTCCATCATCCAGAGTGCCTGCAGGGGAGCAGGAAGACTTAACATTCCCACTAGGGCAATAACTGCCTCACGGCCCTTCAAACCCTATGCTAGTTTACCCCTGTAGTGTGCTGCTCACAGCAGCTTCCTTTATTCTGTTCAGATTAGGGTCCAGTGCTGGGAACTTTTATTTTAAAGGTAGAAGGGAGCATTGTGATCACCTGGTTTGGTCTCCTACATAACCCCACTCGCATAGCTTTTGTTAAGGAAAACTGCAATTCCCTGATCTACAAGAATTATTTAGCATGTCAGCAAACATGTTGAGAAAAGAGGTACAGCCAATGCATGTAAACAAGTGATACCAAAACAGAAGGCAGACTTGACTTGGAAAGACAAACACTGATTAATCTTCTTTTGTGGAGTAACTCCCAATCTGCAAATATTGGTGTTCCTTGGCCTACCATTCCCATTCATTGGACAGGAATTCATTATTTTTTACTCCATTTCCTCGCTTCTGACACCACTAGAAAGTTACGAGTCTCCTTCTTTCACGAAGCTCTGACTCAGAATGACTCTTGAACCTACCTGTAAGGTGTTGATGCGTTTCCCATTCAGGTAAAGAGGAAAGTTAATGAAGTTACTGTATTTTGTTACCACCTCTGAAACAGAGAGCAAGGAAACAGAGTTGCATTTTCAACAAAACAGAAAAAAGATCTTATCAGTTTCTTTCATCTCCTCATGGTATCCAATCTGGGCTTTGGGAGACAAATCATCTCAGTATAAATTACCCTTCTGAAATGTTTCAGAGGTCTACGGTGACCTTCCTCCACTATTTCCTCACTGGGGGACTAGGAAACACACATATCAACTAGAAAAAGCTCAAGAAAGGGAAACAAAGACCCCCAAAGAGACGGGGAGACAAAAATGTTTAGCTTAGCAAACGGCTAACAAAGAGATAATGGTGATGAAAGCAGAATAGTCCAGCTTCCCAACAGGGTGAACAACAAAGCAAGAGAGGAGTTATTTCACGTGGTACATGGAAATATAAGTAGGGGTAATGAGCTAGAATTAGAAAGGGAACATTTGAGCTGACTAGTAGGAAAGCCTTCCAGAAGACAAGGCAGTGGAGCTCTCTTCCACAAGCAGTGGAGGAAGTCTTATTGCTGGGGGTTATTAAAACTAGGCTGAGCAAAATGCCATAAAGAGCTGACTTCAGGAATATGGATGGTTCGAGGTGAGACATTGACTTCTGGAATCTGCTGTGTGGTACTAAAGATGTATCCATAGAGGGAACAGATAATATTTGGCACTTCTCACACCCATTATGGAGCAAGGAGCAGATAGAGTTAACCTGTAGTTAAAAGGACATCAAAGTATTTCCATGATCACCCAGCTTTTTCAGTGGCTCAAAATTAGCACTTGTAAGGATTAGGTTTAAAAAAAAACCTGGTTTCTACCAAAGGGAAGATGATGGGGGTGTTTTGGGGAATGGGTGGGAAGGAAGGTTTAAAAAAAATAAAAAAAATAAAAAAATTAACAGGCACTCTTCATATTGTTTTTGAGAGTAAAAGAAGAAAAGGAGACACTTACTGTTATACAGGGAGTTCTTGCCTTAAAAAAACAAACCAAATCCAACCGAACCCCAAACCCAAACCCAAACCAAAACACAGCAGTGACTCCTGCAGTGAGAATTGAAAATTTGCAGAAATATGTTCCCAAGGGAAAAGAAGCATCTTTCTGGACCCATAAAAGGTTGACTTCAATCTGGCCAAGTAATGACTAATTTTTTAATGAACTCCCATGTGAAGTGAAATTTTAAACAATGCACCATCCAACTTGCACCTTAATATAAGGAAAGGTCCTCTGAAAGCAAGTGTCACATAATTAAAGGTCCAATCACTGCTTGGATTTTGACACTGCAGTGAACTGTCCATCTAGAAGTTCTCCTTTCTCCAACTCAGGGGTTGGCAAACCCCTGGCATGCATGCAAAACCATTTTGCTTGGCACACCACCACTCCCAGGCTGCTTGCAGCAGGCAGCCAGAAAGCTGCAAGCTCTGCTGCAGGCCAGCTGTAGCCAGGAAACTACAAACAGCTGCACTGTGATCCAGAGCCCCGGCTGTGTTGTGCCCACAATGGTTGCACGTGCACCAAAAAGCCGATGGCAAGGGAGAGGCTGGGGTTGCTCTGCCCCTGGCCCCTCCCCTGCTGTTCACTCAGAGGCACATGTGCAGCCACCACCAGCAATGAGGATCAGGCCCCTCGCGTCTGCCCCTGGCATGCCAACTTGAGGCGGGGGTTAGGGTGTTTTTGGCACTCTAGCTAAACATGTTGCTGACCCCTGCTCTAACTTATCTTTGAACAGTGTTTTTCCAAGCCCTGTGTGTGCTGGAATTAAGTCTGAGAGTTAAAATACTAACACAGTCTAAGCTCCCAAGCATGTCACTGGAAAACACTTGGTACTCGGTTCAACCATATCTTCCCTGGGGTGGATTAGGAGGGATGGGAAAGGGAGTTCTGGTGGTGTAGTTGCACCCCCTAGCCCACTCCCTCCCCACTTTGATTCCTGCACCACAAAAATTTAGAATAAACTGCCCAGCAGGAAGTGACATACAGAGCTGAAGGAACCAACAGATTACACGGCTCATTAACTACTCAATTTCTGCTTATCTCTTGCCTCCACAGGTGTTACCGTATTTCCAGAATGCAGTTTTCTTCCACATCTAACATGGGGTGGGAAGCCTGCCTTGGATTCAAGTACTGAACTGGAGCAGGCAGCTGCTGTGAGACTGGTTCCAGCCCCAACCCAGAGGTGCCATCTACCCCAGGCTGGGGCCAGGGCTGAAGCCACTGTGTGCTTTGTGCGCTGGGCTGGAACTGGAGTCAGAGCTGCCGCGCAGGGTAAGTAGCAGCAGGTGGAAGGGAAGGCAGGGGCAGGGCAAGTGGCCAGGAGCGCAGGCATATGCAGCACAAGTGGTGGGTGGGCAACGGGCAAGAAGCCTGCCCCCTCCTCTCCCCACACCACTGCTTTCCCTGCAGCAGTGGTGGAGAAGGTGAGGGGGATGTGGACTTTAAAGTGACCCCCCACCAATAATTAGATTCTATACACAGGAAGTTATAAATATGTAAATTCATTATAGTTTTCCAGGCATAAAATTCAATTATTGGGGGGGCGTAATCTTAAATTGGAAGTTGTTTTGGATTTGGGGAAATATGGTAACAACCCTTAATTTTCTATTAATCAAGCTATCCTGTCCTATGGGCCAGGGCCATGAGGGGCAGGGGAACTGTTTGGAAGGGGAACGGGCTCCTGGTGGCCATGAAGGACTGGGTGAGGGCTGGTGGGCACCAAGGGGCCTTCTGGGGGGAAGGGGAACCAGTAGGGTAGAGAGATGTGGGATGAGGAGGGCCTGGGACTGAGGGGGCTGATAGGGGCCTGGGACTGAAATGGGTTGTGAGGGGGGTTGTGAGCAACAGAGATTATGGGCAAGGGGGCCTGGGGGTATGAAGAACTGCAATGAGGTTTGGGGCTCAGAGCATCATGGAAGGGCTCAGTGGGAGGTAAGGAGTCACAGGGATGAGTCTGTGCAGGATACAGTGGGTTCATAGCAGCAGCGAGGGGTACGGTCAGACTCAGTTGGGTCTGAGGGGCGTGGTGCGGCCTAATGGGGCAAGCATGAGGGATATGTGGGATACCGGGACAAAGTGAAGCCAGGGGGCATCTGAGGTGATAGAGGCAATGCATAAAGGGCAGTGAGGGGCACTTTGGAGCCCTAGTGGAGTATCTGGAAGACTTTTATGCTGTGGTGCAGGGAGCAGTTCTGTCCATGACCAGGCTGAGAGGTAACAACTATACTCCCCAGGCACCAGATGCCTGCCCTACCCTGGAGCTGACCACCATTCCTCTTTCCCCCACTCAAACTCAGTTACCATATTTACTTGAATCCAAGATGACCCTGGAATTTAAGACAACCCTTTAATATTTAGATTATAATGAATTTATACATTTTCCATGTATAGAATTTTCCGTATAGAACCTAATTATTGGAAGAGAATCTTATATTTGTGCCCCCCTCCCCCCCACTACTGCAGACAGTGGGTGAGGCAGTGGGGACACACATTAGGGGGGCAGTAATAGGGCAGCGGCGGGGGGAGCAGTGGGTGGGGCAGTGCAGAGGCAGTGGGGGAGGCAGGCAGCTTGGCCCTCAACTTACTCCCCCTTGTGCCTGTCCCCTGAAGCTTCCCCCCTCCCTCCCCATGCTGCTTCTGCCCCCTTGCAGCCTCAGGTCCCTGCCATCCTTCCTCCCCACCTCAGGGTCTTTATCCCTAACCTGCCCCTCTACCTCCTGCTTCCTTTGCTTCAGCACTAGCAGGCTTTACAGATTCACAGAAATTTAGCACTGGAAGAGACCTTGTGAGATCATCAGGTCCAGCCCTCATGCTCTAGGCAGGAAAGACTGGTGGGGTCAAATAACTTCAACAAGGTGTGCATCCAGTCTCCTTTTGAAGGTCTCCAGGGCCAGTTCCTCCTGTTTGTTCCCCATGCTCCTGGCATGTGTGTACAGGCACTTGAGCCCTCCACTGAAGGTCCTCAGTTTCCTGTCACATTGAGGGAGCTCCATTCCCTCAGCTCGTGCTGTAGTGTCCTTCCTGTCATAATGGTTGTTTGTCTGTTGGACCCTGGGCTTGCTCCGCTTGTTGTGTCCCCCGTCCCCCCCCGCCCCGTGATCTTAGTTTAAAGCTCTGTCGAGGAGGTCCGTTATCCTGGCCAAGAAAAGAGCCTTCCCCTTCGACACAAGGTGGATACCATCCCTTCCCAGAAGACCTCTGTCTCTGAAGTGCGTGTTGTGGTCCAGGAAGCCAAAACCCTCTCGGTAGCACCAGCGCCGGAGCCTCCAGTTCACCTCTTTGATACATCAGTCTCTCCTAGGCCCGTGGCTCGCAACCAGGACAGAGGAGAAAACTACCTGTGTTCCCAACCCCTTAGGCCCAGCCCCCAGAGCCCTGTAGTCACTTATGACCCAGCCAGGATTGCTCTGAGCCATGTCATTCGTGCCCACGTGGATGAGGAATATGGGGTAGTGGTCAGAGGGCTAGACGAGTTCAGGAATCCTTTCTGCCACATCCCAGATACGGGCCCCTGGGAGGCAGCAGACCTCATGGGCCAGGGGGTCAGAGGGGCAGATCACTCCCTCTGTCCCTCTCAGGAGGGAGTCACCCACCATGACCACCCTGCACCTCTTCTTAGGGGTAGCAGCTAGCCGATTCCCCTCATCCAGAGCCAGTGGTGTGAGAGTTCCAAGGGAGGAGTGACCTGGTACTTCATGTTTTGGGACCCAAGATGACCATCTTCCGAGCATCCCCTGGGTGCAGCTCCTGGTTGACCTTCCTGTTGTCCATCTTCTCATAGTTGGGCATCCATGCTCTTCTCTCTTCGTTCTTCAAGAGAAAAGCCTGATTGTAGTAGGCTTCTGCTTGTGGGCCCTGATGGCATGAAATCTGCTTACCTAGGCCTGGGACTCAGTCACCTAGGACTCCAGGGACCTCACTAAGGAGCATACCCCACAGGTGGGGGTGACCTTGCTCCCATTCCCAGTTGCTGGCAGCCATGCCAGGCAGCCCCCACAGCCTGGAGCCAGGGGCTCCATCTGGGTGGAGGCCAGAACCATGGTTTCTGTCTGGGTGGAGGCCTCGGTGGTGCAAGGGAAAGGAGCACCAGCTGGGGCTGAGGTGGGAAACTGCGGAGTATGATGTGTTCCTACCATTGTATGGTAATAGGCAATGCTTCTAACCATGAACTGGCTTGCAAACTGCCTGCAAACTACTTCCTCTGTTTGCAGTCCCTGTTTGCTGGCTCCCTGGTCACCTGGGGAGTCTCCTGGGGAGGCTTCACCCCTGCTGCAGCCTGGACCACACAGCATGGCCCTAATCCAGCCCCAGAGCAGCAGTATGGAGCTGGCACCATTGCTACAGGGCCAGGCTAGAGCCATGCTCTGTGCTCCAGGCTGCAGCAGGGCTGAATCCTGCTAGCATCAGAGCAAAGGTAAAGGGAGTATGGTAGGAGAGAAGTGGCACAAGGTGAGGAGGGGAAGATGGGGTGATGGGGGCCTGTGACTGCATGGAAGGTTTGGGGTGGGGGTGGGTACAGAGGTTGCAGGGGGCAGGCACTAGAACAGCTGCCCCACACTGCTTCATACTCTATTCCAAGATGAGGGACCTTTTCCCCCACCATGTTAAGTGGAGTGTGGGGGCAGGGGGTGCCCCTGGATCTGCGCAGGGCAAGGCAAGCAGGCTGCAGTTATGGGCTGGAGCTGTGGCTGCACAGGGCTCTTCTTGCCGGGGGCTGGGCTCGGGGCAGGGGCTACGGGGAACTCAGGCTGCAGCCACCCCATATTTCGCCATAGCTCCCCCCCAGTGCTGCCACCACCATGCACCTGGTGCAGCCCTGGCTCTTCGCAGCTCAACCCCTGCCCCCCTCAACACACTGGGAAGAGCTGGGGCTGTGCTGGGAGCAGCACTATGGTGACATTTTA
>NW_005842714.1:331285-339154 GCF_000455745.1 Alligator sinensis
GCACACAGCAAGGGGAGGCCCCCCCCACAAGCTGCAGGTCTGTCCCGTGCCCTGCCCTGGCTGGACAGTGCCTGCCCCTGCCCCCTCCCTCACAGTGAGGGGGATCTGCACCCCCCCCCACCATAACAAACTTACCAGCTGGAGGCAGCTCTCCATGCTATCAAAAACAGGATCAGTATCAACTGATATGCCTCCTTAAAAACTGAATATTGGTATTGGCCCCAAAAATCTCTATTGGTGCACCCCTACCTTTATCTCCTACTCCTAAGGTCAGTGGATGTTCTGAGGAATCAAAGTACATCAGCAGCATATTTCTGCCCTGCTCACCTCTGACTCGGTCCTCGTTCGCAAACACCTTGCATTCCTCTTTGAGATGGATGATTATCTTAGTCCCAGTTCTGACACCAGAAGCTTCAGCGATCTCAAATATTCCTGACCTAGGATTAGAAACATACCACTATATATAACCCTGTTTCCAGGGAATGTTCATTAATAAGGCAAAGTGAAAAACAATGTTTTAACAATGAGGACAAGCGCTCGCAGCATCCAGCTCCCACTATAATTCAGGGGGAACTGGGCACTTACAGGCTTCTTATGCCTTTGAAAAATCAACCCTAAAAGCATTTGCTTGTAACAGGAACTGCCAAATGCAAGCTCTACCAACCTTAACATGGGGTGGGGAGGGGAGATACCAGAAAGCAGACACTACAAGTCCTGGCATACAATGCTTCAAAATAATACCAGCAGCCTTTACTGAGTGATAACACATTGCACACTGAGTCATTTAGTTTAAGAGGAAGAGAAAAATCAGCCTCGACAGAAAAGGTTCTTTGGGTAAATGTGATATATCTTTTATTAGACCAATGAAAGACCGTTGACCAAAAGACCCTTGCCTGCCTATGTCCTTAGACCAACACAGCTATAACCAACACCCCCAAAATGTCACAATCTTGTGCATTTCAAATAAAAGGACTTGCAACCCTCAATCTCCTGCCAAGCTGCCTGGGCAGTTCTTTGTTGATCCAAACCTATGGGCCCCAACCTATGCTTATTTCTCTGAATTACCGTGAGGCACCTGCACTTGGCTACAGATGCCCTTTGTTGCCTAATTCTAGCACCAATGGCCACTTCCACGCTGTCTTCTTCAAAATACCTGCCTTTGGACTGGGGATGACAGGCCATGGTGAGTAACACCAGTGAAAAGCACAGGAGTGGCAGGCAACACTCCAGTGATCCTAGTAGGAGGATTACAGCATTTTTGTGGTTCATCAAATTAGTATTTAGCACAATGAAACTTTGACCTGCTATACTGCTTTCATTATAAAACAGTTTTCAGGGATTTGTAACTCAACACATTCTCTCTCCCTAAGGGCTTTTAATAGAATATGGTTTTCCACCTCTAGGGCTCCGTCTTAACCCAGTCCCAGATCTGCAGTAACTCAAGATTATGACACCTGACAGACATCCTATAGCTTGCATGAAAAAAGTTGGTGGTTCACACCTCAAAGTTCAGTTCAGAGAGGGCTTAAGATCACATATATACCAGCAGTACAGAAGGCCACTGTGGTTGCACCTCAAGAGAAAAGCTAAGAGCTGAGCTGACCTGACCATGGAGACTGAATTTCCCTTTCAACTTTGGTGTCTCTGCAAGGCAAGACCGAGGCTTACTGGTCGGGATGGAGGAAAAGAAGTTGATGTTGTCTTTGACTCGTTATTTTTAGAGGTGCACCGATACACCGGTCCCATATTGTATTGGCATCAATAAAAGGAAAATGGACATTGTCGGCAATCAGCTTATCAGACACATCAGCCAAGAAAATGTCACTGAAAAACGCCGCGTGCACCCCAGCACCAAGGCAGCCAGAAGCGCAGCTTGGAGAGTAGCATCTGGTTGGTAAGTCTGTTATGGGGTATGGGGCAAAGGGGCAGAGAGGGGGCATGGGGTGGGGCAGATTGAGGTCCCCGTGGTGGGGAAGGGAGTGGGTCTGGCGCTGGGGCAGGCACTGCCCAGTGGGGCGAGGCAGAGCATGGGATGGAGCTGCAAGCGGCTCATCTGGGGACGGGGGGGCAGCTCCCACTGCTGCACACACCCCAGGAGGGGGGCTGGGCTGGGGCTGCACTTGGGGTGTGCGGTGGCATTGGGAGCAGGGCTATGGGGGGGAGAAGGGGATTACAGCCACCCCAAAATTCGCCATAACTGCCCCGTAGCAGTGCCGCTGCCACCTGCCCCAGCCCAACCCCCCCACACAGGCAGAGCACAGCCCTCCCTGCGCCCCCCCCAGATGAGCTGTGGCTCTGTCCCATGCCCTGCCCCACTCCCTCCCTCACCGTGGAAACTTCAGTCTGCCCCCACAACAACCCTTTCCCTCCCCACTTGTCCCTTTCCTCACAACAGACTTACTAGCCAGATACTGCTCTCCAAGCTGCCGGGCTGCATATCAGCAATCAGATCAGTATCAGCCGATATGGCTCGTTAAAAATCGGCCATCAGTATCGGCCCAAAAATCTTTATCAGTGCACCCCTAGTTCTTTCTCTCTGGGAAACATGGCTGCAGTCCCCAAGTGTGCCAAATGAACACATCTTAGCAGCATGAATTCATATGTGGTTTTCCTGTTTGACAAACCTGTAAGAGTGAAGCACTTGGGTGCAAAGAGGTGCAGAGTGAGCAGGCATCATACACACTCCCCTCATACACTTTCCCAGTGCACCATTACCCTGACTTAGCACTGCCAAGCCACTGACTCAAGAAGTGATAGTGACAGTTTTGTAATAAAGGCTATTCACTTGTAATCTAAGCAGGGTTTTAAGTTATGCACCTCACTGTGAAAGACTAGAGCCCAACCTCACCTCCTCTCTCTGCGCACAGCTGCTAGTCCACACTCAGGCAGGACTATGGGCAACTTCACAACACTCTTGCTCTCACGGACACACAGGCCTTCCTTCCAGTTCTGCAGGCTCTTACCCATCTGATGACCAGTGGTAGCCAGGGCTTCCAGGCTCTGCAGACTGTGAGTACACCTCCACTTTGTCAGCCACCATGAAGGCAGAATAGAAACCCACTCCAAACTGGCCAATGATCTTACTGTTGACCTCAGCCTGGTTCTGCAGGGCATCCAGAAATGCCTGTAGGGACAATGAAACACCACAATGCAGGTCCACTAATCTTCTGCTGCTCCAGAGGCCCCTTCAGCCTCCTCACAAGCCCCATCACATGATCAGTCTTCCTACACTGACTGATTGAGCCTAGTGCCCAGCATACACATGGTACACCTGGTATTCTGATACATTCACCTCCAGAAGGAAGCTTGTTCAATGCTCTGATAGGCTCAACTCTCTGGAGCAGTACTTGAAGTAGCTCCAGCTACCCAGTCCTCAGTAAGAACAGATACCACAGCTCTAGAGCAGGTAAGTTCTGCCTAGGGCCATGTCTGCCATAACAGGTGGAGAAGAAAGGTGCAATTACTCAGAAACAAGGTCACCCCAGCAATGAAAAAAGCAGTAAACATACAAAGCAGCAAACAGCTAGTATGACAGCTCACCAGCAGCACAGCACTTAACCAACCCCTCACCCCTCCCACTAGCCTCTGCTGTCACCTGGGCATGTGTCAGACATGCACAGATCTTCCTGATCTCTACTTTGATGGTCTGGGGGAAAGAAGCTTGTGTCTAGCAACTGGTGCAATGTGATGACAAGATACAGGATTCATAACAGAGGCTGGTCATAGGTGAGAAAAACTGTTTCTTTAATATTGTCCTGGCACCATATGCCTCAACCAGGAACCAACCCTTACTCAGAAGGAACATGAGGTTAATTTTACCTCCTAACAAAGTGTCCTTCATAGATAGCGGCCCATGAAATACAGGATGGGAGATCATCAGGGAAATGGAAATCAGTGAAGCTTTTTTTTTTTACCTTTGAGCCAGATCTAGCGATGGTGCCAAGGTTAGAGACGAGCTCCTCCTGCGTCATTCCAATGCCAGTGTCCTGCAAAGAAACAGAGTAACTGTACCTGATGTACCAGGACACATGGGTTTTGACAACAAACAGAACACGGGGAACACCATTATCTCCCATCCTCCAATTTTATCATCACAGAAACACAGCTAAGAAAAAGCAAAGAGAGAAGATTTTCTCCAGATAATGAATGGTTCATTTTATCAATGTAAATACAGGACACAGAACTCACATTTCTAAGATGCAGTCATTGTTGTCCAGTGACTACAAACTGCACACCAGGAGGTTGCACAGAAAAACCAGAAACATGCTAAGACAGACAAGCTGATTTTCAAGCTGATTTCCTTGGCAATATAACACCTTGTTACCTGGAACACAGTAGTGACTGGTGATTCCAGAGTCAGATCCCCATTGTGCTTAGTACAAATGCAAAATGAAGGATAATATCCACCCCAGAGGCCAAAGAAAGCTTAGTTTCATTTAACAGATGGGAAATGAAGGTAGACAGCAGTTAAGTGACTTGTCCAAGATCACACAGATTTCATAGCAGAGCAAGAAATTTACCCTGGATCTCTCCATTAACCTTGACTGCAAGACCACTCTTTACAGAGTCACAGAAAAATAGGGCTAGAAGAGACCTCAAAAAGTCCAACTGACTGCTTAAGGCAGGATTATCCCTATCCAAACTATCCCACACAAATCCTTGCCTAACCTATTTCTAAAACTACACAATCAACCGTCACACAACTACAAAGCATTGCACCCCTTACCTGCCAGATAAAGCATAGCACAACAGTGGTCAATGTCCTGCTGCTGCAAAGGTTGTTAAAATGTACTTAAAAGATGCAAAGAGGACGGCCATGCCCATAACAGAGGAAGGCAAAAACCCCTGCAGTCTGTAATATTATGACCATGGAATAAAATTCCTTCTGGACTGCAAATGTGGTGATCAGGCTGACACTGGGCAAAGAGGCAAGACCCTTTAACCAGAAGCCTCCAGAAGTTTGAGTCTGGCAGGAACACTGGTGCACCCCAGTCAAAATCCCCAGCCTTGGCTGCAGCCAACCCCCAATAGGTCTGAGGAAGGCAAAAAAAAACAACCCCTGACACTTGTAGCAACAAGAGGGGGGAAATTTCCTTCCCAGTCCCTCATGACACCCAGCAATGCCCAGAAGCATGGGAAATACCCATAGTTTACCACAGGCTTAGGTACTCATGGATCATCCCCGACCAATGTTTACCCAATCTCTTCCTGAAAACAATGATGGAGATTCCACAGCTGCCCAGTCTATTTCATTGCCTCACTGTTCTAATAGGGAAGAAGTGTTTCATGATATCCAATCTAAGCCCACTTCACTGTAACTTCAAGTCATTGCTATGCATCCCGCTCTCTGCAGCAAGAGAGAAAAAGTGTTTCCCCCTCTTCTTATGGAAACCCTTCAGCTTTCTGAAGGCTCATCATATCCCCTCTTGATCACCTTTTCCACAAGCTGCACTTTCCTTCATCCTCTCCTTATATGGCTTGCCTTCCAAGCCCTTTTTTCATTTTTGTCACCCACCTCTGGACCCGCTTTAACTTTTCCATGTTCTTTTTAAAATATGCAGCCCAAAACTGACACAGTACTCTAGATAAGCCCTCAGTGCCACGTAAAGAGGCACCATCACCTCATGTATCTTGCATCTAATGCTCCTATTAATGCTATCCAAAATCATATCTGCCTTTTGTGCAGCTGCACAGTACAGACCCAGATCTTGATCCACCAAGACACCCAGGTCCTTCTCTGTAGTGCTGTCATCCAGCTAGTTGTCATCCATTTTATATTTTTGTTTTTGATTATTCTTCCCAAGGTGTGGCACCTTACACGTCAGCACTGAACCCAGTTAGTTCCATCCCAGCTTTCCAATCTGGCAAGATCCTTCTGAATTGTGCCCCTGTCCTCCAGTGTCTGTAATCCTTGCCAGTTGAGTCATCTGCAAATTTGTTCATGAAGATCTCTTTCCAGTATCCAAATCATTAAAATACCTGGATTAAGATTCCTGGATTTCCTTTTTGTTCGAACAGGGAAATCCAGGAAAGCCTGGGAGCAAAAAAAAAAAAAAAAAAAGAGAGACATACAGGCTGTGGAAGCAGGGCGTAGCTACCAAGAAGTATACCTACTTGGCTCGCACTTGCAGGGAGTCAGTTGGAAGGGCCATCACTGCAATGGAACTTAGGCTGGCAACGAAAATGAAAGACAAGAAAGAGTCCTACAGGTATATAGGGAGTAAAAAGAAGGTGCAAGGTAACATAGGACCCCTATAGGGCAGACTAGGGCAATTGGTGACAGATAGGAGGGACAAAGCTGAGCTCTTCAATGAGTTTTTTGCTTCCATATTCCTGAACAAGTCTCCCAACTGGATTATAGATGAGCACAGGAGGGAAAACAGCTCAGCAACTGTTAGCACCAACTTAGTGAAGGAACACTTTGAGGAGCTGGATGTGCTTATGTCAGCAGGCCCAGATGATCTTCATCCAAGGGTGACGAAGGAATTGGCCAGTGTCATAGCAGAACCACTGGCACAATTGTTTGAGCATTCATAGTGCTCAGGACGGGTCCCAGACAATTGGAAAAGGGCCAATGTGGTCCCTATTTTCAAGAAGAGGAGAAAGGAGGATCCAGGTAACTATAGGCCAGTTAGCCTCACCTCTATTCTTAGGAAAACCTTTGAAAAAATTATTAAGGATCACATTTGTGGGAGTCCACCAGGAAAAATAATGCTGAAGGGCAACCAGCACGGGTTCATAGCAGATAGATCCTGGCCAACTATCTTTGTTTCTTTTTATGACCAGGTCACAAAATGGTTAGATGCAAGGAACAAAGTAGATGCAATCTACCTGGATTTTAAGAAAGCCATCGATACGGTACCTCATCCTATTCTCATAAATAAACTGGGTGGCTGTGACGTAGATGATTACACGGTCAGATTGGCTAATGGGATGCACCGAGAGAGTGGTGGTGGATAGGTTGGCATCGACCTGGAAATATGTGGGTAGTGGAGTTCCTAAAGGCTCAGTCCTTGGACCAGTGCTGTTCAATGTCTTCATCAGTGACTTGGATGAGGGCATGGAGAGCACTCTGTCCAAATTCACAGATGACACCAAATTATGAGGTAAAGTAAACACACTAGTGGGCAGGAAATGAATCCAGGTGGATCTGGACAGGTTGGAGAAGTGGGCAGAACAAAATAGGATGCAGTTCAACAAAGACAAGTGCAAAGTGCAGCACCTAGAAAGAAGGAATCGCTAACACAATTACAGGCTGGGGGAGGACCTTCTCAGCAGCACTGTAACAGAAAGGGATCTTAGAGTCATAGTTGACTCCAAGATGAACACGAGTCGTCAAATGTGATGAAGCGATCAGTAAAACTAACCACACTTTATCATGCATTAGCAGGTGCATCATAAACAGGTCCAGGGAGGTGATACTTCCACTCTATGCAGCATTGGTGAGGCTGCAGCTGGAGTACTGAGTGCAGTTTTGGGCACCATATTTCAAGAAGGATGTGGATAACCTTGAGAGGGTCCAGAGGAGGACCACTCGTATGGTTAGGGGCCTGCAGGTAAGGCCCTACGAGGAGAAATTGAGGGACCTGAATCTCTACAACCTCTGCAAGAGAAGGCTGAGAGGTGATCTTGTGACTGCCTACAAATTCATCAGGGGGGACAGCAAGGGATAGGAGATACTCCGTTTACCAGGACACCCCTTAGACTAACTAGAAATAATGACCACAACACGACAGACAGCAGATTCAGGTTGGACACCAGGAAGAACTTCTTCATGGTAAGGGTTGCCAGAATCTGGAATGGGCTTCCAAGGGAGGTGGTGTTCTCCCCTACCTTGGGGGTCTTTAAGAGGAGACTAGACAAGCATCT
>NW_005842714.1:339178-340466 GCF_000455745.1 Alligator sinensis
CTCTTTCCTGCCCAGGGCAGGGGGTTGGACTCGATTATCTGCTGAGGTCCCTTCTGACCCTAATATCTATGAATCTATACTACTGGACCCAGGACAGACACCTGTGGGATTCCTCCTGAAATCTCCTGCCATTCTGACATGGATCCATTTATAATTACACTTTGTTTTTGGCTATTGACCCAGTTTTCTATTAACCCTGTAGTAGTTTTATCTAGCCCACATTTCTCAATTTATGACGTCACATGGGACTTTGTCAAAAGTCTTGCTGAAGTCCAGATACTGCACTTGATCCGAGCCTTCAAGAGGCCGAGAATTGATTACTATATTGATTGTATTCTCTTCACCCACCCAACTAGTTATCTTGTTCTTGTTTGGCACAATTTATTCTTAGTAAAGCTGGCTGCTTACAATTAGCCTTTCCTCTTCTAAATGCTTGCAAATGGATATGCTCCCATAACTTCCCAGATGCTGAGGTGACACTAACTGTTCTGTAGTTCCCCAGGTGCATGTGTGCGTGTCAGCACATCTACATGAGATCTTTACTGTGCAGTAGATTAATTAGCTGCACAGTAAACATCCGCATCTACAGGTGCACCTCTATTAAGCTGGAGTAAGCCAATTTACTCCACAGCAAGATAGTACTTGTAAATAAGTACTATCCTGCTGCGTAGTTAAAAAAACAAAAAAACAACTCTGGAGCAGCGAACAGATAGACACTGCCCCGGCTGGGTGGGGCATGAAGGTGCTTCAAGCTGCCTGCTGGCTAGCTCTGCACTGAAGTAACTTTGTGCCCCAGCCAGCCCCTCCGTGACATACTGAGCCAAGGGAAAATGTGCTGTGATTCTGGCTGCACAGGAAGACACGCACCCGGGAGCAATGAATTCCAATGCGATAAGCTCCTGAGTTTATTCATGTGCATTAATATGCACATGTAGATGTGTACACATGCATATGTGTGTGTTTAAAAAGATGGGCGCTATTTTGGTCTTTTTCTAGTCCTCTGGTACCTCGTCCATCTGCATGACTTCAAAAATATTATTGTCAAGGGTTCCAAGATCTCCTTTGCTAGTTCCTTCAGTACGCTGGGATGAAGTTCATCAGGCCCTCTTCCTTCAAGTCCTGATATGCTTCCTTCCAATCTGTTCCATCTCCTACACTCCCCCCTTCCCGCCCCCTCAAACTCTGGTAAAATGCACCAGTAACACCCAAGCATCTGGGTCAGAGAACTGGTATAGCAGTGCATAAACACACTGTAAGATTGGCTTCTACAGAAGCAGCTGCCACTGGG
>NW_005842714.1:341781-344753 GCF_000455745.1 Alligator sinensis
ACTCTTTCCTGCCCAGGGCAGGGGGTTGGACTCGATTATCTGCTGAGGTCCCTTCTGACCCTAATATCTATGAATCTATACTACTGGACCCAGGACAGACACCTGTGGGATTCCTCCTGAAATCTCCTGCCATTCTGACATGGATCCATTTATAATTACACTTTGTTTTTGGCTATTGACCCAGTTTTCTATTAACCCTGTAGTAGTTTTATCTAGCCCACATTTCTCAATTTATGACGTCACATGGGACTTTGTCAAAAGTCTTGCTGAAGTCCAGATACTGCACTTGATCCGAGCCTTCAAGAGGCCGAGAATTGATTACTATATTGATTGTATTCTCTTCACCCACCCAACTAGTTATCTTGTTCTTGTTTGGCACAATTTATTCTTAGTAAAGCTGGCTGCTTACAATTAGCCTTTCCTCTTCTAAATGCTTGCAAATGGATATGCTCCCATAACTTCCCAGATGCTGAGGTGACACTAACTGTTCTGTAGTTCCCCAGGTGCATGTGTGCGTGTCAGCACATCTACATGAGATCTTTACTGTGCAGTAGATTAATTAGCTGCACAGTAAACATCCGCATCTACAGGTGCACCTCTATTAAGCTGGAGTAAGCCAATTTACTCCACAGCAAGATAGTACTTGTAAATAAGTACTATCCTGCTGCGTAGTTAAAAAAACAAAAAAACAACTCTGGAGCAGCGAACAGATAGACACTGCCCCGGCTGGGTGGGGCATGAAGGTGCTTCAAGCTGCCTGCTGGCTAGCTCTGCACTGAAGTAACTTTGTGCCCCAGCCAGCCCCTCCGTGACATACTGAGCCAGGGGAACAGCCCTAGGCTGGCAGGCTGACCCTCCAGACACCCTGCCAGCCAGGGCTACTCCAATCTGGCTTGATGTGCTGTGATTCTGGCTGCACAGGAAGACACGCACCCGGGAGCAATGAATTCCAATGCGATAAGCTCCTGAGTTTATTCATGTGCATTAATATGCACATGTAGATGTGTACACATGCATATGTGTGTGTTTAAAAAGATGGGCGCTATTTTGGTCTTTTTCTAGTCCTCTGGTACCTCGTCCATCTGCATGACTTCAAAAATATTATTGTCAAGGGTTCCAAGATCTCCTTTGCTAGTTCCTTCAGTACGCTGGGATGAAGTTCATCAGGCCCTCTTCCTTCAAGTCCTGATATGCTTCCTTCCAATCTGTTCCATCTCCTACACTCCCCCCTTCCCGCCCCCTCAAACTCTGGTAAAATGCACCAGTAACACCCAAGCATCTGGGTCAGAGAACTGGTATAGCAGTGCATAAACACACTGTAAGATTGGCTTCTACAGAAGCAGCTGCCACTGGTGTCAGAAGTGCACTGTGTGGGCTAGAAGGAAGAAGGGGCCTGGACTGATTGTTATGCACCATCTAGCCAAACTCTGAAGACCAGCCTTTGGAAATCTGAGGTTTGTTAGGTCATGGCCATTTTTGTTTGAATTTACATTCCCTTGAGGACTGATCTATAACAAGGATGCTGCTATGACAGGAGGTCCTTGGACATCAGCAAAGTAAAGAAGAACCCTAGCAGAGTTCATTTAGTTTGCCTCATCTTCAGGTTTCCCTCCTCACCTCCTCCAAATATTTGCTGAGGTAACATGGCAGAATTTCCAGCTCAGGGATGCCCTAACAAGTGGCGAGTTATTTCCAGGAAAATAATATTCCAAAGTGCAGCTGTTAACACAGGGGTCCAAACCACCGGTTCATTTCTTGTTCTATGTAAGGTTCCTTCTGACTTCTCAACCTGAAGCTCCCCCCTTTTGTATTTTGCTTTTGTAATTTGTTCCCTATACACTTTCCACAAGAGATTTCATCACAACAGAAAGCAGATTAGTTAAATAAAGTTCTTGTTCACCTGAAAACTCCAGTTACCTAATGTCAGCCTCAGTTAATAGTAGGGTACTTCTCCACATCCTCTGCTCTGTGTCACAAAAAGCAAGACCTTTCATCTGTCTAAAAAAGGCAGGGCCTATCAGCTTGGGCTGGGAAAACTGCATGCCAGGTAGGGTCTAAATAGCTGAAATGGTGGAAAAGCCAGAAAAAACAAAAATGGTATGGCAAAACCTCAGGAATCTGACAAGCTCTCTGTCCCCAGGCCACTAAGAGAAGTTATCATCATCTGGTTCAGGTTTTGTTCCTGCCAGACCGTGAACAGAAGTCTAAAACTCCTCTATGATCTACTTCTATTTATATCACAGCATGTCATTCCCAAATTCCAGTACCTTAAAAACAATAATCCCTGATCTATGAATATACTTTGCTATTATAAAATGTCTGCCAGGTTCAGTGCTAGATGTTTAAGAAAAACTGCTGGAGACCAGTTTGATGAGAATGAATTACAACTGTAGCAAACACTGCTTACAACTTGCACATACCACTCCCCAAAAAGTACAGCTGTCAAGTGCTAGACTTTAGGAAAGCTGATTTCAATTAACTCAGGCGTTTAGTCAAGGACGCACTGCAGAGTAAGAATTTTGAACAGATGGGAGCCCAGGAAGGGTGGCTGTGCCTTAAGGAAATGATCCTTCAGGCACAGAGGGAGACGATCCCGATGCAGGGAAAAAGGGGGAAAGGGGCCAAGAGGCTTCCTTGGCTGACCAGAGAAACCCAGAGCACCTTACAGGCAAAATGGGGGGCATATAAAAAGTGGAAACGGGGAGAGACTACTAAAGAGGAGTATACATCCTCTGCTCGCGCTTGTAAGCACAGTTAGACAGGCCAAAGCTACCATGGAGCTGAGAATGGCATCCCAACTTAAGGATAACAAAAAATTGTTTTTTAGATATATAGGGAGTAAAAGGAAGGCCCAGGGAGGAATAGGACCCCTACTAGATGGGCAGAAGCAATTGGTGACGGACAGGGGGGACAAGGCTGAACTCCTCAATGAGTTCTTTGCCTCAGTGTTCCTAAGCGAGGGGCAAGACAAG
>NW_005842714.1:345404-346102 GCF_000455745.1 Alligator sinensis
CAGGGAACAGCTACAAGCAGACCTGGACAGGTTGGACATATGGGCACAAAACAACAGAATGCAATTCAACAAGGAGAAGTGCAAAGTGCTGCACTAAGGGAGGAAAAATGTCCAGCATACCTACTGCCTAGGAAATGACCTGCTTGGGGGCACGGAAGCGGAAAGGGATCTTGGAGTCCTAGCGGACTCCAAGATGAACATGAGTCGTCAGTGTGACAAAGTCATCAGGAAAGCTAATGGCACTTTATCATGCATCAGCAGATGCATGACGAACAGAACCAAGGAGGTGATACTTCCTCTCTATCGGGCGCTGGTCAGACCGCACTGCATGCAATTTTGGGTGCCGCACTTCAAGAGGGATGTGGATAACCTGGAGAGGGTCCAGAGAAGGGCCACTCGTATGGTTATGGGCTTGCAGGCCAAGCCCTATGAGGAGAGACTAGGGCACCTGGACGTCTTTAGCCTCCGCAAGAGAAGGTTGAGAGGTGACCTTGTGGCTGCCTATAAGTTCATCATGGAGGCACAGAAGGGAATTGGTGAGGCTTTACTCACCAAGGCACCCCTGGGGGGTTACAAGAAATAATGGCCACAAGCTAGCAGAGAGCAGATTTAGACTAGACATTATGAAGAACTTCTTCACAGTTCGAGTGGCCAGGGTCTGGAACGGGCTCCCAAGGGAGGTGGTGCTCTCCCTTGCC